>NW_018408648.1:324822-341163 GCF_002113885.1 Mizuhopecten yessoensis
GGGGGGGGACTGGATGCAGTATGGTGTGATAAATTGTTTTTAGAAAGGTATCTTGCTAAATTGTGTTCCAACCAGTGTTGGGAAAACTTGTTCATCGGATGCAAACAAATTAATGGACAAACAATCAAGACAACTACAGTATGCATATATGTACCCTCTCTACTCCATCAAAACCAACTTTAAGTACCAAATTTTATTACTTAAAACACCTTAGAATAAGTTTGATGGTGTTTGCATTTTCTTAAATTGGCCCACACCCTCATAATAATTTGTTTAAAGTTGAAGAAAAAATAAATCTGACCTACCCTATGTTTTTCACTTGTGTTAACTGAAACATACGTAATTATTTTTTTGCTTGGCCTTAAATACATAATGTATTTATAGTACCACTTTGTACAATCAGACTAATGTGTTGTTTATAATATTAGTTTTGTACAAACACACCATGTTTAGTTGCAGCAAATCATAATATGGTAATGTTGAGATTTGTAATTTCACTTGAAATATTTAGAAAGCCTAGAAATGTGCATCATTTGTTTTTCAGAGGTGCAGACATATGTAACCTGTGTTGGCCTCTCATGCAGATAGCCATTAAGATCATCGACAGAGCTTTACGAGGTATGTGTCACAGCTACAGACAAGGTCATCGTGATATTCAGTCGGATGAAGTTGAATTTCCATCAGTATTATTATCAAATTCATCCGTTTTACTGATTTCACGTATCTGCTTCAGATGACTTTGGCTTCAAACACATGCTTTGGGTTTATTCTGGACGACGTGGTGTCCATTGTTGGGTTTGTGATGAAGTTGCCAGGAAACTCTCAGCTCAAGGACGAACAGCCATTGCAGAATATCTCAGCGTTGTAAAGGTATCAGAAAATAGTAATTTCAGAATATCTCAGCGTTGTAAAGGTATCAGAAAATAGTAATTTCAGAATATCTCGGCGTTGTAAAGGTATCAAAAAATAGTAATTTCAGAATATCTCAGCGTTGTAAAGGTATCACAATATCTCAGCGTTGTAAAGGTATCAGAAAATAGTAATTTCAGAATAGCTCAGCGTTGTAAAGGTATCAGAAAATAGTAATTTCAGAATATCTCGGCGCTGTAAAGGGATCAAAAAATAGTAATTTCAGAATATCTCAGCGTTGTAAAGGAATCAGAAAATAGTAATTTCAGAATATCTCAGCGTTGTAAAGCTATCAAAAAATAGTAATTTCAGAATATGTCAGCGTTGTAAAGGTATCACAATATCTCAGCGTTGTAAAGGTATCAGAAAATAGTAATTTCAGAATAGCTCAGCGTTGTAAAGGTATCAGAAAATAGTAATTTCAGAATATCTCAGCGTTGTAAAGGTATCAGAAAATAATAATTTCAGAATATCTCCAGTGTTGTAAATGGTATAAAAATACAGATAAAAAGTAATTACAGAATATTTCAGTGTTGTTATGATACAAATATACTGGTCTACCAGGATAAGAAGCAAGATGAATATTGAAAATTCTTAATTCAGTGGAAAAAATTACATGCAGTAAGACGGCACACAACTGAAATTTATTACCAATGGTCAGTTTCGTAAAATACAATTAAAAATGTCTGCCAAACATTCTGATTTAGTTATTTTCTAAGTTCATGTATGAATATTGAATGTAATAATCTATATTAATGTTACGATTTCCAATTTATTCTAAAAAAATCAACAACCTATTGTGATGTAAATTACAGTATAATTTATAAATCAAGCTTATTTGTTGTAGGGAGGGGAACAACAGACAAAGAAGGTGACGTTGGATGACCCCATTCATCCCTCTATCAGACAGTCCATAGATATTGTACGGCAACACTTCCATGACTACTCCATCAAAAAACAGGACTTCCTGGGCGATGAGGAAAAACAGAAAAAAGTGCTAGCTCTGGTACCAGATGATGATATCCTTTAAAAAAAATGTATTGTTTGTGTCCGCAAAGACTAATATGTTTTATTGAAGTTTTTAAATCTACGTAACTGAAGAAGATGGCGAGGGTGAGGTGGAGACGTAACAGATTATACAGGTTTCCATGTCAGAAGTCATTTCAGGTGTGTTTACCTAGGTAAAGTTGTTGTTTTGATCTTTCAGAATTATGGCCTATTTTTTTTACTGTGTGCAACATTTTCTGGAACATATCTCATTTAAAATATTCTGTCACCTAGAATTGCCAAATACTAATGGTGTATATGAGTATCTCTTTGGATGAAAGTCTTTTTAAGATTTTCACATACTAACATTGGTCAAAGACCCTGTAGCTTACAATAGCCAAAGTTGTATTGGAGTGCCTCAAGGGATAATAAACTCTTGTGTTCTGATTTTGAGTCCTTTTTCTCCCACAAGCACACTATAGGTTTCCTCACTCCCGATTCATTGGATTAACCTGCTAGGAGTTGTTAAACGTTTTTGGTTACCCACTAGGGGGTAACACCCTGGACATGATTTCATTGGTCAATTTTTTACTTATGACATCAAGTAACAATGTTTTGCAACTTAATCTCCATTGTGATGTCACGATTCACAGCAGTTGTTTCCCCCCATCGGAAGCGGACATGGTGTATTTTCAAGGGAAACATATTTCTTTCCAGATAAGATATGAACGTTATGGGAGAAAAAAGATCCCAAACTCTTGATGGTAGGTTATCATGTTTAATTAACTCTCATTTGCTAATTTTCAAATTGTAAAAGACACTCCGTAAACCTCGTGTCTTTATACAATTTGAAAATTAACTAACTCGAGTTAGATACACATGATAACCAACTATCACTGGTTGGGGAACCTCTATTGCGCCCATCATATTAATTTTCGGACACATTGTTCATTTTGATTTCGCAATTTAGAGGATGGGGAGCATTGGATGGCTGCAAATACTTGCGTGATTAAGTGGAGCTTCAGCAATGTGTGTCCTATATATTAAATAAACCAGTAGAGAATATACAAATCCAGCAACCATCAGTCTTAAGTTAAGATCAAGACTGATTATACTAATGACAAGTTTTTTTTTCTTTTGACATACTAATGACAAGTATTTTTTTCTGTTCTCAACAATATTTTGTACATTTTATCATAGCACCTTGTGTCAGTTTTGTATTGGAGAATTGATTTTGTGTATAATTTCATTGTAGGCCAGACTTCATGGCTGGTAATACTTGTGGCATGTCTATAGTATCCATAGAATATAAAGATCATGAAAAGGTTTTTTTACTCCAACAATAAAAAAATCTTTGTGACGTTTCAATGACTAGAACGATATGTACACTGTCACCTTCATCAGACATATGACCAGTGAAGCGAAAATGTTTAGAAACATAGAATGTAAAGACTCCATATTTGGTTTTTCCGTCTTTTTGTATTGCAGAGTTATCTACTCTTGTGAGCATGTATTGATTGTTATGTCGTTAGTTTGTGTGAGAAAATTAACGTCGTTTTCTCAAACATTTATGACGTTACTCTCACAAACAAATGACGTAACAATCAATACCTGCTCACAAGAGAAGATAACTCTGCAATACGAAATAGAGTCGGTGAAAAAGAAATGGTTCAAATATATATATGATTATGAATACTCAACTGTTCACCAGACTGATCCGGTATAAGGACTTGTTGATTATTCATGTTGTTAGCCTTAACCCTATGTACTGCTGAGAAAAACGTTAGAGGGAGACTTTGAGATGGGAAGCAACTCTGGCAACTGGTGGGCAATCATAGAGAAACGAGAAAAAGACTGTGTGTCTAAGGTTTGTACTTCCTCCTTGTATTTATACCTGCCTCAGTGAGAAAGTGAGGGAATATTACATTTATTATAAGGAAACTACTGATAAGAAGATTTTGTGTGTATCTTCTAGATCAGGTTTTTCAGAAAGTTTGCTATTTTCTTCAAGACATCAGTTTGCTTTTTCTTATGTTTCAACCAATATGTGGTTGCTACAGGGTTTGTTTTTATGTTTCAACCAATATGTGTTACAGGGTTCCTTCAAGGCATCACACCACATCGTGGAGGAGATTATGTTACAATACTGCTACCCCCGACTCGATGTCAACGTCAGTAAAGGTGTCAACCATCTTCTCAAAAGTCCCTTCTGTATACACCCTAAAACAGGTAAGTCTTTGTCCAGTGTCAAACTACTCCTTAAGCTCCCCCTGTTATAGTGATAGATAATAGTTTGTGGTTCTTATATACCGCTGTATCACAATCTAGATAGTAGGTCGTCTCAAAGCGGTTCACAAATTATTATATGTGGTTAAAGGGCCTTTGCAACCAGCCAATATCTTTCTCAACTCCCTGGGGGCATACAGCCGGTGCTGCCATTTCGGCGCTCACAGCTAGCATTCAACAATTTTAGCACTGCCCAACCAGGTACTCATTTACAGCTGAGTAGACTGGAACAAGCAGGGTAAAGTATCTTGTTCAAAGATACAACATAGTGCTATGATGTGACTCGAACCCGCGACCCTTCGGTCAGGACCCCCATGCCCTACCGCTAGACTACTGCGACTACCTGTTGATACCTGAGACAAGTTATTTTTAAATACCTAGCAAAGACAGGCTGCATTGTATTATAACATTGATGGATTACAGTTGACATTTAATATCTAGAAACAACTGTTTACCTGTTTACAGTTTACCTGTTTACCTGTTTACCTGTTTTACTGTTTACCTGTTTACAGTTTACCTGTAACTGTTTAACTGTTTACAATTATAGTAATTCTAACTATCATGGAAGCTGGGATATGTTTGATTTTCTGACCATAAAGAATGGAATTATGACCTCTGGGTTCTGGTAGAACATTGTATCTGCTCGATTTCTCAAGTAATTTAGCAATAATTAACTTCAATGTCATCCTGAGGAGGTGAGTTACCAGGAAAGATATGTTTGATGTCCACTATCATCTAACTGTTATTAATGGAGTTATGGACCCTTAATTCTGATAAAAACCTGTTTTCCGCTCAAAATTTTCCAGGAATAATTACTATCAATATGTAAAAAAAAATATCACTTTGATGTCAATTCATCAAGAAATATTTATAAAAACCTATTCTTATAAAAAGTAATTCTGGATATTTTACTATAAATCACAATAAAATCTACTTGTATTTATAAAACTAAACAACCTACTCTACAAAGCTATTACATCATTCATTGCCGAGTATTAACTGATTTCTTAGTCATAATCAGCTGTCGGTGAAAATGAAGAACTTCTAACAGCAACAACAAATGATAACAACATTAGTTCACAGTTACCTGTTTCTTTTCTGCAGAAATTACAACTCGTCGAAAAAATACCATGACAATCTGCCATTTTTTTTACATTTGCTTGGGTGAGCCTAATAATGACATCCGGTACAAGTTCCTGAGTTGTGGTATGGAAAGAGTTTAATACTGCTACAATAATTATTTAATGTCTTTAATATGATTTTAGGGCGAGTTTGTGTGCCAATAGATATCGAACATGTGGAGGACTTTGATCCAATGGCAGTACCCACTATCAGGTAAAAACAGAAATGTTTCAAAAAATTTAGATATTTAGCTTTCAAACTGAACTGAAAGTTTGTATTGTATACCAAATTTGTAACTTTGACTTAATGTGTGAAACAGGTCACATTATTATTATTTTCTTCAATTCCTGAGAATTCTGTGATTGGTTATAACAATATACTCATCACACCAGATGTATCTGTCATAATGGTATTGGGAAACTGATCAGGCTAAGTCAGATACTGGACTAAGGGTTTATATGTTTAGTAATTTAGATCCTCTGACGAAGTTCTATGTTATCTTGTAGTCATATACTGGACTAAGGGTTTATTTGTATAGTAATTTAGATCCTCTGACGAAGTTCTATGTTATCTTGTAGTCAGATACTGTACTAAGGGTTTATTTGTATAGTAATTTAGATCCTCTGACGAAGTTCTATGTTATCTTGTAGTCATATACTGGACTAAGGGTTTATTTGTATAGTAATTTAGATCCTCTGATGAAGTTCTATGTTATCTTGTAGTCAGATACTGGATGAGTTAAATCAGACGTCTGCAGCAGCTGCTGATGATTCAGGGAAGAAAGTCAAAGGTAAGACAAAAAAACTACAAATTGAGACAAGAAAATCAAAGACTAACGGTTACTCTGTAAGTATACAACTGTCTTTCTATTGGGACTGAAGTCTCGTGACTAGGGCAAGCATCTGAACCTATTGTGCTAACTTACAATGTTAGTAGGCAACTAGTGTTAGACCTCTTTACCGGTTTTTGAAAGAAATGTGGCCCTTCTGTGTCAGGAATCAAATTTTCTAAACAATTCACATCTTAATTCACAAAAGACAGGACTAAATACTGCAGCTAGAGTTACACGACTTCACATGCTACTGTTCCTCTACAATTCACAAGCTACTGTTCCTCTACAATTCACATGCTACTGTTCCTCTACAATTCACATGCTACTGTTCCTCTACAATTCACATGCTACTGTTCCTCTACAATTCACATGCTACTGTTCCTCTACAATTCACATGCTACTGTTCCTCTACAATTCACATGCTACTGTTCCTCTACAATTCACATGCTACTGTTCCTCTACAATTCACATGCTACTGTTCCTCTACAATTCACATGCTACTGTTCCTCTACAATTCACATGCTACTGTTCCTCTACAATTCACATGCTACTGTTCCTCTACAATTCACATGCTACTGTTCCTCTACAATTCACATGCTACTGTTCCTCTACAATTCACATGCTACTGTTCCTCTACAATTCACATGCTACTGTTCCTCTACAATTCACATGCTACTGTTCCTCTACAATTCACATGCTACTGTTCCTCTACAATTCACATGCTACTGTTCCTCTACAATTCACATGCTACTGTTCCTCTACAATTCACATGCTACTGTTCCTCTACAATTCACATGCTACTGTTCCTCTACAATTCACATGCTACTGTTCCTCTACAATTCACATGCTACTGTTCCTCTACAATTCACATGCTACTGTTCCTCTACAATTCACATGCTACTGTTCCTCTACAATTCACATGCTACTGTTCCTCTACAATTCACATGCTACTGTTCCTCTACAATTCACATGCTACTGTTCCTCTACAATTCACATGCTACTGTTCCTCTACAATTCACATGCTACTGTTCCTCTACAATTCACATGCTACTGTTCCTCTACAATTCACATGCTACTGTTCCTCTACAATTCACATGCTACTGTTCCTCTACAATTCACATGCTACTGTTCCTCTACAATTCACATGCTACTGTTCCTCTACAATTCACATGCTACTGTTCCTCTACAATTCACATGCTACTGTTCCTCTACAATTCACATGCTACTGTTCCTCTACAATTCACATGCTACTGTTCCTCTACAATTCACATGCTACTGTTCCTCTACAATTCACATGCTACTGTTCCTCTACAATTCACATGCTACTGTTCCTCTACAATTCACATGCTACTGTTCCTCTACAATTCACATGCTACTGTTCCTCTACAATTCACATGCTACTGTTCCTCTACAATTCACATGCTACTGTTCCTCTACAATTCACATGCTACTGTTCCTCTACAATTCACATGCTACTGTTCCTCTACAATTCACATGCTACTGTTCCTCTACAATTCACATGCTACTGTTCCTCTACAATTCACATGCTACTGTTCCTCTACAATTCACATGCTACTGTTCCTCTACAATTCACATGCTACTGTTCCTCTACAATTCACATGCTACTGTTCCTCTACAATTCACATGCTACTGTTCCTCTACAATTCACATGCTACTGTTCCTCTACAATTCACATGCTACTGTTCCTCTACAATTCACATGCTACTGTTCCTCTACAATTCACATGCTACTGTTCCTCTACAATTCACATGCTACTGTTCCTCTACAATTCACATGCTACTGTTCCTCTACAATTCACATGCTACTGTTCCTCTACAATTCACATGCTACTGTTCCTCTACAATTCACATGCTACTGTTCCTCTACAATTCACATGCTACTGTTCCTCTACAATTCACATGCTACTGTTCCTCTACAATTCACATGCTACTGTTCCTCTACAATTCACATGCTACTGTTCCTCTACAATTCACATGCTACTGTTCCTCTACAATTCACATGCTACTGTTCCTCTACAATTCACATGCTACTGTTCCTCTACAATTCACAAGCTACTGTTCCTCTACAATTCACAAGCTACTGTTCCTCTACAATTCACAAGCTACTGTTCCTCTACAATTCACATGCTACTGTTCCTCTACAATTCACATGCTACTGTTCTACAAGTACTGCATGTTGCATAGGAGAGAGAAGGATGACTTTTTGTAGCTTAATTTGACCTTTGACCTTGGCACTACGATTTTTCCTTAGTTCTGAAGTATGGGAGCGGGGCATCTTTGTCTAATAGACACAATCTTAGTTGGGTTTTTTCCTGACAATTTTAATAGGATCGAAAATAAATTGTGTCCTCTAATGAACAATGTTCCGCAGTGGTATATAAGTATAGTTTATCAACATGTCTAATTTCTAAACTGAACCAGAAAATAGTATCCAGGGAAATAAAAAGACCATTACCTAAGGCCTACAAGGTATGGATCTGTTGAATTCTAAATAGAACTAATGGTTCTGTTGGCGCTCACTTGAGACAGGTTTCTATGTTCTTATAGTTTTCATTACTGTATTTGACCGTAAATAAGCACCCATCCCTAGTGAAAAAAACATAGACCAAAAGTAGGGAGGGGGCTTAATTGCGAACACCCCCCTGTTCACAAATGTCTGCCATCTTGGATATACCACTGTTTTGATCTATGACCACACTAAATATCATGTACTTATAGTTGTTCATGTTGTAAAAATATCAACTAACAGACAGAACAATTGCCAAAGTGGGGAGGGGGCTTATTCGCCGTCAAATACGGTATACACGTAGGTGTATCCACATAGTACATTTATACTTTCTTGTTACCTTGACAGATAACAACTGGTTTGAAATGGCAGTTAATATATCATCAACACAACAGTATTAAAACAAACAATCTGCTCAGGTGCTGCTGTACATATTACAAACAAATTACCTGATGTAAAAATCTACATTTAATGATTAATGAGACTGCACAAGAAGTCGAGTTTTACAGATAATATTTTGTTTTTTGCAGATTACAAGAAGACGTCTATGGGGGAGTATCTAAGAATATTTGACAAGTTCCTGAAAGGCTTAGAGTCAACGTGGTCTGGAAAAATCCTTAAACAGAGCGGTGAGTTAGCCATCATCTCCGACCTTTACTTTGAAGGTCGAATGTGAAATAATAAATACTCCATCAGAAAAAGTTTGTCCATGTACTAGTTTAACCTATTACTAATATGTATTACCAAATATGGTGTATTTCATTCAATACTTGATGATACTTGGCATATTTTACATTTTAACTCTGAGTTCTTGTATATAGGAATGTTAATTATAACATATGGGTGGTCGGGTTGCGGAGTGAACAGGGTACTTGCCTTTCATCAAGGCGGCCAGTGTTTTATTCCTTGATCAGACGTGAAAATATATGGGGGCACCTGCCCGACTACCAGGGTTTTCTCTGGGTTCTCTGATTTCCTCCTACATTAAGACCCCCCGTGCTAAATTCAGGGCCAACAGAGTGATTAATATAAGCTGTAAAAACTTGCTGTAAAATAAATAAAGTTTACATATAATTACAATATAAACATTGGACAAATACACAAAAGCTAGGCTGTTGTATGGATGGTACACCCATCAGATTAAGGATCCCTGTCCCTACCTCTGTTGTTCATTACAATTTAAACATCAGGCTAATATACAATAGTATGACAGTTGAATGGCTACACCCATCAGATTAAGGATCCCTGTCTCACCTCTGTTGGTCATTACAATTTAAACATCAGGCCAATACACAATAGTATGACAGTTGTATGGCTACACTTATCAGATTAAGGGCTCCGGGTCCCTACCTCCTTTGCTGATTCGTGCAATGTAAATATATCGGAGGATAAAGTGATTATATGACAATGTCCTAGTTATCGAGGAAAAAGTGCAAACAACATGGCAAATCTCTTTCGAACGTTGGCACTAATTGGAGCAACATTAACATGTTTTGACTCTAGAGGCGAGTCATCATCATTCTGATGAATTGCCTCAGAGTCAAAAACATGTCAATGTTGCTCCAATAAATTTCGACCTTTGGAAGAGATTTGCCGGGTTGTTCGCACTTTTTCCTGGATTTTTACTTACATCCGTGTATACTTTCTTGGTATCCACAGTATAATCGACGAAGAAATAGAAGATACATCACTAATCTAGGACGTTGTGTCCCTTCCTCCCCTCTTCTATGAATGTCCTAATTAGAAAGATTGCTGAAGCAGAAGTTGAAATACTTCAAATATATTCATGGATACACTTCAAATTTTCTTGTGTCTTTTCATTGCATCAAAGTTTTAATACATTTGTAAAAAGTTAATTTTTATACATATATATACATGTATAACAACATAGATTTTTTGGGTTTATTTTTATTTTTATTCCTTTTCAGATGAAAACAGAGAGTTTTGACAACTGTGAGAGGATTTCTAATGCATAGGAACGCATTGTCATTTAAAATTAAAAAAAGGTATTTAGACATTCGAACATTTGGAGGCTGAGCTCACAGACTTCATGTAGTGACAGATATGCTGTGAAAGTACAAGAGACAGGATTTGATCATGGATAGTCTGCATAGATACCACAGGTGACTTGTACAGGATTGTCTGGTACATTCAGTGATAAGCTACACTTGTTACAACTATGTTTTAGATATATCTGATATTCTCAACACTGTATACTAGACAATGCAATGTGTGTCATGAAACTATAACATCATTAGGTCAGGTGACCATCATTGTAACGTCACCGATCTGATTGCGACAACACTGATCTTGCTGTTCTAAAAACTTTACAGACTTGGCATTAAGAACGGGAAACAACAGAAGAAAGAAAAAATACTGTTCACTGCAGTTTAGTGTTCCGACTTTTTTCCCCTTCTGTAATTGGGGCGAATTTATCATTACAGCGAATGTTTGTACACAGCATAATACACATAGTAAGTAAATGTGAGGGGCAAATTTAATTTGGGCAAAAACAAATTTTATCATCGAAGGACGAACATTCTACTGGGAGAAAATTGCCTGGGCTACAACACTCCATTGATATAGATATATAATTAGTGATTTTTTTAGCAAATTATGTCAGGTTCTATAACGTCCTTTGTTATTGCATATAAACTATGAATGAATGAAGAACTGCTGGAAATACGTTTATCAGCTAAAGCAGTGCATGTTAACGGATGCTAACTCCATCTGCTGTAACATTCAATAATTAAAGATTTTAATTGTTCTTTAGTGGAAAATTATGAACTATAAAAAAGTTCAATGAAATGAAATACAGTTCACAGTCTGGAAAAAATACTGCCTACAGAAGTGGAAAAAATAGATTTTACCATACACCAGAAATATGCATAACTGCATACATGTATTTCTATTTTTTGTTCTTTCACTTAAATTATAAAAAAATTCAAGAATGGTTTGGTGGGGATAACAGAAACTATCTTTGAACTACTAGAAAAGTCTTGTGCTTCTTGTTTTTATTTTAGTCTTTTCCAGAACCTGTCACGGTTTGGGTATGAGAATTTTCTTGTTATACAATATTTAAGCCTAGGTGATCGATTTTACTCCTTTACCTCTGTATTTCCTTCGTGGAATTTTCCATCTTTGATTTAGAGCAGTCCATATGTGGCCTGAGGGGGTTTACTTTATCATCGTCTACATTGACACATTCTTGTTGAAGGTGTCTCGACCCTTGGAAGGTTCTGGAATAGACTGTTACTAAATTTAATATTAGATATTGGTATGTATACATTTGTGTAAATAATGCATGTTAATAAAATGATGGTCTATGTCAGTAAAATATTTATCAAAGACTATTGTTTCATTTTTATTTTGTAAGTCCTGTTGCGTAAAAACAGTTGTAAGGGCTGTTGCAGGCACGCATCTACTGCAAAGTAGACACTTTGAAGTGTTGAAATACTTACATTTTTTGTGTTGAGGAAATTCGCATGAAAAGATTCACAACTGAATATATATCTATACGTAATATAGAAAATATGGGTCAAAGAAGAAATATCAACGGTAAATTCCCATATAACACTAATCCTTATATAAGTCATCCTCGATATCCAGGGGTTAAGCTCACTTTCGCTCTCTACACCCCTGGCATATGTTGTAGCAAAATTGAAGGCTCGGTGTGCGCCACCTTGTTGATGAGACAAGAAGACTAGTTCAATCCTTTGATATACAGTGTGTACATCAAAAGAATCTTGTGGTCATGTAACAATAAAAATTGACAGGCTTTGAAGTCGGGTGTCTCTCCTTTGTAATCTTAAAAGGATAGGTATCAGCCTAGGGATTGGTCAGGGTTTTTTCACCTGAGACCAAACAAACAGCTATTTTCGTGCCTTCAATTTTGCTATGACATATTCCAGGGGTGTAGAGAGCGAAAGTGAGCATATCCCCTGTATATAAGTGTGTTTGTAGGATACAAATTACTTAAAATTGTTATATGGGACAAGGAAGTAATTCCAACAGTATAGACAATATGAGGTCAAATTTTCAGAGCAATCCGCTCCTTTATCGAGACATAGAAAAGCACAGAACACTTACAGAAATATAAAAGGATATATATAAAAAACAAAACAAAGGACAGAGATAGCGTCTCTAGGCCTTTCTCAGGTTGATTCCCGTTCATCAGGAGACTGTTTATTTTGAAAACGGGCATTGTGAGGTCATAGTTGTTTACACAAGAAAGTATGACGTCATCAATAATGCAAAGTCATTATGATGTCACAGAAGGCATACACATAAATCCATGACGTCAACATCAATACAAGCTTAATTGTGACATCACAATACTTAGACAAATGCATAGCATAATATATCCGTGGACATAGGATATATATATATATTTCAGTCAACGTCAATGTGAAAATTTCTACACCATGATCAGTTTATAAAGTCCCCAAGCAAACTTTACCACATCAAAGATTTGTCACTGTTACAGTAGTCAATCCCAAGATTCCAGGGTTTCTTTAGGGGGTACCATCCAAAGAATATAATTCATAAAAATTTACACAACTTGGATGTAATAGGCAGAATATTTTTGGGTCAAATAGAAGTTTTACTGAAATAGTTGAACATCTGACAAAAACTTTCTGTGAGCTGAAGTGATGATGCAGTATTTGTCCATTACCTACAGATAACATAATCTTTAGACAATTTCTACAGATATACAAGACCAAGAATCGTGATATTGTTTTTGTCTCGCCGCCACGAAGTGGAAGCTAGACATAGGTGTTGCTTTTCCGGCGACGGCGGCGTCAACATTAAGTTAGTTTCTCTGAAAGTATAAGTGCTAAACCAACCAAACTTTGAGCATTGAAGCATTTTAGGAAGAAAATATCAACCCATGCATCAAATGCTGGATGCGGCCTACCTTTCATGGTCCATTGACTTTGTCAGCATTTCCATCAACATTAAGTTTTTGCATTTAAGTTAGTTTCTCTGATATGTGCATTGATGGTCAAAGCGAGGCAAAGGCGACATCATCAATCCAAATGGCTTGTATTCCTCCTTGACTACACCCGTGTTTGTCTGTCTAAAGATGAGGGTACCAACAAGTTAATTCATAGTACAGTGTATTACCTTTGTCACTATTGTAAAATTTAAGTTGAAGACCTTTTACGAAGAAATGTTCCATTAAAATCACATGTTGCCTAGATAGGATAGAATTGTAGTTGTGTGGAGTTTAAACATTTGAAAACAGAAAACAAGAAAAGAGCAGTGATCAAACTGGGAACCTTAACATTACACAGCCTACACTTTAGCAGTGTGGTCATACAGGAAATACACAATGAGTGTCCAATTTATGGGCCACATCTGTAAAACTTGACTGTGAAGTTACTCTAGGCTAAATGATGCCTCTGCCTACAGGTACATGGATAATGTCTACACTTACAGATACATGGTTGATGTCTACCCATACAGATACATGGTTGATGTCTACCCATACAGATACATGGATAATGTCTACACATACAGATACATGGTTGATGTCTACCCATACAGGTACATGGTTGATGTCTACCCATACAGATACATGGTTGCCTGGATGATGCCTACACCTACCGATACATTGATGATGCCTACCCCAACCGATACATTGATGATGCCTACACCTACAGATACGTGGATGATGCCTACCCCTACAGATACATGGATGATGCCTACACCTACCGATACGTTGATGATGCCTACACCTACAGATGCCTGGATGATGTCTACACTTACAGATAAGTGGATGATGCCTACACCTACAGATACATTGATGATGCCTACCCCTACAGATACATGGATGATGCCTACACCAACAGATACATTGATTATGCCTTTATCAACAGATACATTGATGATGCCTACACCTACAGATGCCTTGATGATGCCTACCCCAAAAGATGCCTTGATGATGCCTACACCTACCGATACATTGATGATGCCTAAACCAACCGATACATTGATGATGCCTACACCAACAGATACATTGATGACGCCTTTATCAACAGATACATTGATGATGCCTACACCTACAGATGCCTGGATGATGCCTACACTTACATATACGTGGATGATGCCTACACCTACAGATACATTGATGATGTCTACACCTACAGATACGTGGATGATGCCTACCCCTACAGATACATGGATGATGCCTACACCTACCGATACGTTGATGATGCCTACACCTACAGATGCCTGGATGATGCCTACACTTACATATACGTGGATGATGCCTACACCTACAGATACCTGGATGATGCCTACACCAACAGATGCCTTGATGATGCCTACACCTACCGATACATTGATGATGCCTACCCCAACCGATACATTGATGATGCCTACACCTACAGATACGTGGATGATGCCTACACCTA
The DNA here is from genome assembly GCF_002113885.1 of Mizuhopecten yessoensis. NCBI lineage: Eukaryota > Metazoa > Mollusca > Bivalvia > Pectinida > Pectinidae > Mizuhopecten > Mizuhopecten yessoensis. The sequence goes on from NW_018408648.1 coordinate 339,904, forward strand.
CAAAAACATGGATGATACCTACAGATACATTGATGATGCCTACACCTACAGATGCCTGGATGATGCCTACACCTACCGATACATTGATCATGCCTACAACTTCAGATGCCTTGATGATGCCTATACCTACAGATTACAGATACATGGTTGCCTGGATGATGCCTACACCTACCGATACATTGATCATGCCTACAACTTCAGATGCCTTGATGATGCCTACACCTACAGATGCCTGGATGATGTCTACACCTACAGATACGTGGATGATGCCTACCCCTACAGATACATGGATGATGCCTACACCAACAGATGCATTGATGATGCCTTTATCAACAGATACATTGATGATGCCTACACCTACAGATGCCTTGATGATGCCTACACCAAAAGATGCCTTGATGATGCCTACACCTACCGATACATTGATGATGCCTAAACCAACCGATACATTGATGATGCCTACACCAACAGATACATTGATGATGCCTACACCTACAGATACATTGATGATGCCTACCCCTACAGATACATGGATGATGCCTACACCTACCGATACGTTGATGATGCCTTAATCTACAACTACATTGATGATGCCTCCACCGACAGATACATGAATGATGTCTCCACCTACAGATACATGGATGATGCCTTCACGTAAATTACATAGATGATGCCTACACCTACAGCTACATTGATAATGCCTATACCTACAGACAAACTGATGATGTCTCCACCTACAGATACATGAATGATGCCTACACCTACAAATACATGGATGATGCCTACACCAACAGATTCAATGATGATGCATCCACAAACAGATACATGAATGATGTCTCAACCTACAGATACATGGATGATGCCTACACTTGCAGATACATTGATGGTGCCCCTTCCAACAGATATATGTAAGATACCTACAGATACAGGGGTGATGTCTACACCTACAGACACCTAGATGATGCCTACACCTACAGAAACATAAATGATGCCTAAACCTACAGACACCAAGATGATGTCTACACCTACATGAATGATGCCTTAGCCTACAGATACATGGATGATACATCCACCTTCAGATACATAATTTACCTTAGCTGTTAATAGGATGTTAAACAAAATTAAACCAAACCAATCCACAAATGGATGCCTTGATGATGCCTACACAAACAGATGCCTTGATGATGCATACACCAACAGATACATTAATGATGCCTACACAAACAGATGCCTTGATGATGCATACACCAACATATGCCT
>NW_018408648.1:342302-382431 GCF_002113885.1 Mizuhopecten yessoensis
GATGATGCCTACACCTACAGATACATTGATGATGCCTAAACCTACAGACACCAGGATGATGTCTACACCTACATGAATGATGCATACACCTATAGATACATTAATGATGCATAAACCTACAGATACATGGATGATGCATCCACCAACAGATACATGAATGATGTCTCAACCTACAGATACATGGATGATGCCTACACTTGCAGATCAGGCGCGTAGCTAGCCCCTTTACCATGTGTAAGCCCGATATGGGGTTGCCGAAGGCAGCCCCCCCCCCCGAAGCGCATAGCGCGAGCGAGCAGGGGGAGGGTACGGAACACCCCCTCCCCCAAGGGGGCTCCTGGGGGGTCTCCCCCATGAAAATTTTGTTTTATAGAACGTCTCAGGAGCCATTTCCCACCCCCTTAATCCGCAAGAAAAAAATCCTATTTTTTGTATATATATATACCTATTTACGTGGATCCAGTGTAATTCTGAAGATTAACCGTCGGTATTGCTTTGTACACCCTCCATACATACATTGTCTGGTTTTTACCTAATCTTAATAAATGCATTTGATACTTCTGCATTAGTGAACATGCAATTGGGTTTGTCTTTCTCATAATCTGATCCGAGTTAATTGGGAAGCGAAGTTACCCCCACTGTCACCTTTGTTCAGTCTCCCACACAGTTTAGTCTTCTGTTTGTGCTTTGTGACTGGTTCCTTATACTTGCTCCTGTTATTTGTTGGGCATTTCGAGAAGCGAGGTTGCCCCCACTATCATCGTCATGCCCAGCTTTGCAGTCTCCCACACCGTTTCGTCTTCTGGTTTCATAAACATTTTGTGGACATGGAAGAAAATTAAAGTTGAGTTTTATATACGTCCATTATTATGCGCAATCTGACAAAGTAAAAAAATACAAAGCACCGTGATTTTTTTAAATTCTGTTGTGTTGTAATTGGGCAGGCTCCAGAAGACAGTTTTCGTCATTTATTTAGATTCCAAAGTGTCCTTTCCTACGTTTGGCAGCAAGGAACTCCTCTATCATAGCATCAATGTCAATTGGCATATCTCGGTGAATATGGAGAATTGACAATGACGAAAGACGCTCCTGTCCCATTGTGCAACGTAGGTGCGTCTTCACTCTGCGGAGGGAACTGAATGAACGCTCTGCTGACGATGTGGAGACTGGCATGGTTACCAGTATTGCGAGCATCGTTCAGACTCAAGGGTACAGCTCGCTGTTAGTTAGTGGAAGCGTTTCCTGCAAAGAAGCAGATTTGATGGTGTTTGGAATGTTCCATCTCACAGTCCATCGCCAAATCTCCTCTTCAAATATCTCACGACCCTGAAGATGGAGAATAAATGCCGTGAATAGGCGGTCCTTGATGTCGGGCGTGACTTGTTGCAGACATGTGGGCACGTGATACTGGGCAAGGAATCTGTCCTGCATCTCCCCACCAAGCAGTCTGCCGGTCAACTCTTGAACCAAATGGTCAAGGAAGGGTAAGTACAGGGACCGTTTCCAATACTCATTTGGATTGTCGGCAGGAACATTTGCCCTGTTCCTCTGTCTGCCAGCCATTCTGGGCATAGAAGGTTGGACGTCAAATGTTTCTGCCAGATCTGATGCCTTTTGAAAAAGTGCATCCCACACTGCCGGGTCCTCCCTCTCATGTTGCAACACATTAACAACAACCTCACTTTCCTTGGCAGCTTCCATTAGGTTACAGTTAACTTGCTGCAGGAATGCTGAATACAAAACATTGAATACAAAAACAAAAATGTATAGTCGGTTGACTCACAAGTCAACGATTTATTAATTTTGTTGCTGGATGCAGATAATTTCTTCTGTAAGATAATGTAATCTCTATCTTGATAGCGTTGTTCTGGATTATTACCGAAAAAAACATTGATTGTCTGTGTTCATTGTGCCTTTGCGCTGGGCGTGAGTTTCTCAATTTACTCAATCGAGCAGTTTAGTTCCGCCTGGAACTGTCCATTAATGCAATGGACATTTCTAAACTTCATACATTTTTGTACTAACTATTAACAGAGACGTATGTATTTTACGTCTCCGCTATTAACAATGTCTCATATCTGAGGAATTACATTTGTATACTATATATTCAAAACTTAAACTCCACTTTATAGTATCAGCAAGAAAAAAAACCGTCATGAAAACCTATATTTGTCAAAATTATGTGCAAGCCCGGGCTTATTGGCTTACATGGTAGCTACGCGCCTGCAGATACATTGATGTTGCCCCTTCCAACAGATATATGTAAGATACCTACAGATACGGGGGTGATGTCTACACCTACAGACACCTAGATGATGCCTACACCTACAGAATCATAAATGATGCCTACACCTACAGAATCATAAATGATGCCTACACCTACGGATAGCTGTATGATGTCTACACCTACAGACACCTAAAAGATGCCTCCACCTACAGTTACATGAATGATGCCTCAACCTACAGACACTGAGATGATGTCTACACCTACATGAATGATGCCTACACCTATAGATACATTGATGATGCCTAAACCTACAGATACATGGATGATGCCTAAACCTACAGACACCGAGATGATGTCTACACCTACAGACACCGAGATGATGTCTACACCTACATGAATGATGCCTTAGCCTACAGATACATGGATGATACATCCACCTTCAGATACATAATTCACCGTAGCTGTTAATAGGATGTTAAACAAAATTAAACCAAACCAATCCACAAATGGATGCCTTGATGATGCCTACACAAACAGATGCCTTGCTGATGCATACACCAACAGATACATTAATGATGCCTACACAAACAGATGCCTTGATGATGCATACACCAACATATGCCTTGATGATGGCTACACCTTCATATGCCTGGATGATGCCTACACCTACAGATACATTGATGATACCTACAGATATAGGGGTGATGTCTACACCTACAGACACCTAAAAGATGCCCACACCTACAGATACATTTATGATGTCTCCACCCATAGTTACATGAATGATGCCTACACCTATAGATAAATAGTTGATGTCTTCACCTACAGCTACATTGATGATGCCTCCACCGACAGATACATGAAATATGCCTCAACATACAGATGCCTTGATGATGCCTACACCAACAGATGCTTTGATGATGCCTACAACGTCAGATGTCTGGTTGATGCCTACACCTACAGATACATTGATGATGCCTACACAAACAGATGCCTTGATGATGCCTACACCAACAGATGCCTGGATGATGCCTACACCTACCGATACATTGATGATGCCTACAACTTCAGATGCCTTGATGATGCCTATACCTACAGATGCCTGGATGATGCCTACACCTACAGATACATTGATGATGCCTACACCTACAGATACATGGATGATGCCTACACCAACAGATACATTGATGATGCCTTTATCAACAGATACATTGATGATGCCTACACCTACAGATGCCTGGATGATGTCTACACTTACAGATAAGTGGATGATGCCTACACCTACAGATACATTGATGATGCCTACACCTACAGATGCCTTGATGATGCCTACACCAACAGATGCCTTGATGATGCCTACACCTACCGATACATTGATGATGCCTACACCAACCGAAACATTGATGATGCCTACACCTACAGATACGTGGATGATGCCTACACCTACAGATACATGGATGATGCCTACACCTACCGATACGTTGATGATGCCTACACCTACAGATGCCTGGATGATGCCTACACTTACATATACGTGGATGATGCCTACACCTACCGATACATTGATGATGCCTTCACCAACAGATACGTGGATGATGTCTACACCTACAGATACATTGATGATGTCTACACCTACAGATACGTGGATGATGCCTACACCTACAGATACATTGATGATGCCTTCACCAACAGATACATTGATGATGCCTACACCTACAGATGTCTTGATGATGCCTACACCTACAGATACATTGATGATGCCTACACCTACAGATACATTGATGATGCCTTCACCAACAGATACATTGATGATGCCTACACCTACAGATGTCTTGATGATGCCTACACCAACAGATGCCTTGATGATACCTACACCAACAGATGCCTTGGTGATGCCTACATCTACAGATACGTGGGTGATGCCTACACCTTCAGAAATATGGATGATAACTTAACCTACAGATACATGGATAATACATCCACCTTCAGATACATAATAGACCTTAGCTGTTAATAGGACGTTATTTTTTTTAACCAAATAATCTACATACAGATGCCTTGATGATGCCTATACCTACAGATACATTGTTGATGCCTACACCAACAGATGTCTTGATGATGCCTACACCTACAAATACGTGGATGATGCCTACACCTGCAGATACATAGATGATACCTACAGATTTAGGGGTGATGTCTACACCTACAGACACCTAAAATGTGCCTACACCTACAGATACATTAATGATGTCTCCACCTACAGATACATGCATGATGCCTACACCTACAGATACATGGATGATGCTTGCACCTATAGATACATTGGTGACGCCTACACCTACAGATGCCTTCATGATGCCTTCACCAACAGATACATTGATGATGCCTACACCTACAGATACATTGATGATGCCTACACCTACAGATACATTGATGATGCCTACACCTACAGATACATTGATGATGCCTACACCTACAGATACATTGATGATGCCTACACCTACAGATGCCTTGATGATGCCTACACCTACAGATGCCTACACAACAGATGCCTTGATGATGCCTACACCTACAGATGCCTACACAACAGATGCCTTGATGATGCCTACATCAACATATGCCTACACCAACGGATGCATTGATGATGCCTACAACAACAGATGCCTTGATGATGCCTACCCCTACAGATGACTGGATGATGTCTACACCTACAGATACGTGGATAATGTCTACACCTACAAATACATGGATGACACTTACACCTTCAGCAATATGGATGATACCTATGCCTCCCGATACATTGATGATGCCTCCACCTACAGACACCTGGATGATGTCTACACCTACAGATACATTGATGATGCCTAAGCCTACAGATACATGGATGATGCCTAAACCTACCGATGCCTTGATGATGCCTACACCTACAGATACATGGATGATGTCTACACCTACAGATACATGGATGATGCATGCACCTATAGATACATTGGTGATACCTACCCCTACAGATGCCTTGATGATGCCTACACATACAGCTACAGATACATTGATGATGCCTACACCTACACATACATTGATGATGCCTACACCTACACATACATTGATGATGCCTACACCTACAGATACATGGATGATGTCTACACCTACAGATACATGGATGCATTGATGATGCCTACACCTACAGATGTCTTGATGATGCCTACACCAACAGATGCCTTGATGATGCCTACAACAACAGATGCCTTGATGATGCCTACACCAACAGATAGAGTGATGATGCCTACACCTACAGATGCCTGGATGATGTCTACACCTACAGATGCATTGATGACGCCTAAGCCTACAGATACATGGATGATGCCTAAGTGGATGATGCCTACACCTACCGATACATTGATGATGCCTTCACAAACAGATACATTGATGATGTCTACACCTACAGATACGTGGATGATGCCTACTCCTACAGATACATTGATGATGCCTACACCTACACATACATTGATGATGCCTACACCTACAGATGTCTTGATGATGCCTACACCAACAGATGCCTACACCAACAGATGCCTTGATGATGCCTACACATACAGATGCCTGGATGATGTCTATACCTACAGATACGTGGATGATGCCTACACCTACAAATACATGGATGACACTTACACCTTCAGAAATATGGATGATACCTATGCCTACCGATACATTGATGATGCGTTCACCAACAGATACATTGATGATGCCTACACCTACAGATGCCTTGATGATGCCTACACCAACAGATGCCTTGATGATGCCTACAACAGCAGATGCCTTGATGATGCCTACACCTACAGATGCCTGGATGATGTCTACACCTACAGATACGTGGATGATGCCTACACCTAATAGTACATGGATGACACACCTTCAGAAATATGGATGATACCTATGCCTACCGATACATTGATGATGCGTTCACCAACAGATGCCTACACCAACAGATAGAGTGATGATGCCTACACCTACGGATACATGGATGATGCATGCACCTATAGATACATTGGTCATCCCTACACCTACAGATGCCTGGATGATGCCTACACCTAATAGTACATGGATGACACACATTCAGAAATATGGATGATAACTTAACCTACAGATACGATGCCTACACAAACAGATGCCTTGATGATGCCTACTCTTACAGATGCCTGTATGATGTCAACACCTACAGATACGTGGATGATGCTTACACCAACAGAAACATTGATGATGCCTACACCAACCGATGCCTTGATGATGCCTACACCTACGGATACATGGATGATGCATGCACCTATAGATACATTGGTCATCCCTACACCTACAGATGCCTGGATGATGTCTATACCTACAGATACGTGGATGATGCCTACACCAACAGGTGCCTTGATGATACCTACACCAACAGATACATTGATGATGCCTTCACCAACAGATACATTAATGATGCCTACACCTACAGTTACATTGATGATGCGTTCACCAACAGATGCCTACACCAACAGATTCCTTGATGATGCCTACAACAACAGATGCCTTTATGATGTCTACACCTACAGATACATTGATGACGCCTAAGCCTACAGATGCTTTGATGATGCCTACACCTACAGATACATGGATGATGTCCACACCTACAGATACATTTATGACGTCTCCACCTACAGATACATGAATGATGCCTACACCTACAGATACATGGATGATGCCTGCACTAACAGATACATTGATGATGCCTACACCTACAGATGCCTGGATGATGCCTACACCTACAGATACGTGGATGATGCCTACACCTACAAATACATGGATGACACTTACCCCTTCAGAAATATGGATGATACCTATGCCTTCCGATACATTGATGATGCCTCCACCTACAGATGCCTTGATGATACCTACACCTACAGATACATGAATGATGCCTACACCTACAGATACATGAATGATGCTTACACCTACAGATACATGGATGATGCCTGCACCTATAGATACATTGGTGATGCCTACACCTACAGGTGCCTTCATGATGCTTACACCAACAGATACATTGATGATGCCTACACCAACAGATGCCTACACCAACAGATGCCTTGATGATGCCTACAACAACAGATGCCTTGATGATGCCTACACCTACAGATGCCTGGATGATGTCTACAACAACAGATGCCTTGATGATGCCTCCATCTACAGACACCTGAATGATGTCTACACCTACAGATACATTGATGATGTCTACACCTACAGATACATTAATGACGTCTCCGCCTACAAATACATGGATGATACATCCACCTTCAGATACACAATTGACCTTAGCTGTTAATAGGACGTTAAACAAAATTAAACCAAACCAATCTACATACAGATGCCTTGATGATGCCTACACGGGGTACCAACAGATGCCTTAATGATGCCTACACCTACAGATACGTGGATGATGCCTACACCTACAGATACATTGATGATGCCTCCTTGGAGGATGCCTACGTCTACAGAAACATGAATGATGTCTACATCTACAGATAGCTGTATGATGCCTACACCAACAGATGCCTTGATGTTGTCTATACCTTCAGATACATTGATGATGCCTAAGCCTACAGATATTTTGATGAAGCCTACACCAACAGATACCATTTGTACATGGAGTCTTTAATGCAGCTCACAATATCATATTGAAAATACAGCCCATAGACATCTGTGACAGTGCAGCAAAATAAAATCAGATGAAAAAACTCCTGTCTTAAAATCAATATCAGGGTAGATGTAGAGAATTATAAAAATAAAGGACAAGGGGATAAAATAGCATGCATAGTCGAAAATGAAAAGATGTTTAACAATACATCCAAGTCTAAAGAAATCGAAAGGTTCTTCATATTCAGGATCTGGCAGTATTGATAAAGAAGGTATCTTAAAAGCGAACATTCGTATACATGGGAGTTACCTGCTTTCCATTTAATTGCTTAATTATTGATCAATTGTTTTTAAAATCTGTATATGGCAGTTTGATATTGGTTTGTTGAAAGGTTAACGCATTATAGCTGCTGTCGTCATTTTCTTACTTTTAAATTGCAACGTGGCTCGGAATCCAGAGAAAAAATATGTTGTATGTTTTAGATGCTATACGAAGTATGAGATTTCTTCTAACTATAAATTTGCTATTTAGTGCGATATTTGGATCACTGTGGTTTTCGTTTTTGTTTTGAAGAGCATGCATATATAGTTTTTTTTATAATTAGAGAATTGGAAGCCCTTTTCGTCTGCCCGCATTCTTACTTTGCTTAACATCGTTGAAGTTGCAATTCTATCGTGTGAATGTTCTCGACTTGTAGCAGATCAAGAACGAATATCAACCTTTCTGGCGACTAACCGAAATAGTTGATTTAATTTATGCCATTGATTTTCAGACCAAAAAGTGTTACTGATAGTTTTCCATCACAAGGTACTCCCATTTCCTGTTCAGCAGTTTCAGAGAAAGTTGAACCAACACAGACATTGAAATGTCTGTCGGATAGGTAACTAGAAATGAAGTTGAGGAGATTCCCACGCACAACGCAGATACAAGCCTCGTCTGTCAATACAACGGATCATATTATGGGTGTCAAAAAAAACCAAAAAAACTTCTGAAATCAATGAACACATCGACAAGTTGTTCGTTCTTTGTGAAAGCTTGCCATCTAATTGTCTCGATTCTGTGCAGATTGCTACTTTATTTTCTAATCCCACTTCGGAGAAGAGTTATCATATTGTTGAATACCGGAAACTAAACAAGTTTAGTGACACCATCCGATCTTATACTGTACTCTATTCTAGAATACGCCAGTGAAGTCCGGGATGGTTGAAACAGTAACAGTTCAGGTAAATTAAAAAAAAAAATGTTTTAGACGCAGCCAAAACACTTACAGATTTGCCTTCGTTCGCAAGTAGACAGTCTCTATACTTGTATGTGGAAACCGGTTTGGAAAAGTTGAGGATAGATGGAAGTAGAAAAAAAAGTTATTTTCTATAAACTGCATCATAATTTTGCTCCATCTTATATAAACGAAATTGTCCCAAATAGATTCAATGGAAGTAGTAGATATCATTTGAGAATCAACCAAGATTAAATGTAAAACCAAAGTGCCCATTAGCATTATATTAAAAACCTTCAGTACGGAATTCTAATATCAAAATTTAAAAGTGAAACCTCTCATCGAAACAAATCATAATATTTCTGTTGAAAACAGGAAATTATAGACATGATACTCCGTCAGTGGCCAAGCATATACGTGTATGCCTGTATATGCTTACGCGTACACTAACAGGAAGAGCGAGAAGCAATAGACTTTATAGAGCTTTGAACGTTTTTGTTATAAACTGCATGTAGTCATATTTTTATACTATCCACTTTTTTCACTTAAGTAACAAAACCAAAGTAACAATTAAAAATGCATGAAATTACGAAACCACCTCGGTATAAAATGTTTACTCGATGTTCATTTTCCGAATTTGGCGCGAAAAGTTACTGTACTGTCATTTAAAGCCAAATCACTACTCTTATAGATTACGCATATTTTTCGATGTTGTAAAGTTTGCATTTTTTCTATTGATTTTAATCTTCGTGTAACACTGTCTACGATTATATAAGATATTTATCTATGACAACATAAATTTATCATGAAATTTTAAGACAAAAAGTTTGACACAGAAAATAGTCCTCGATTTAGAACAATGTTAGTGATTAGCTCATTCTCTCATTTTTGTGACGTTACTCGAATATTCATCCAATCAAATTCGACTTTACTGCTGCATGTCGGATTCCCCAGACCGGATCACCTTTCTCCCGCCATCTTGGATTATCACGCAGCCCACATGGGGAAGTGGACTGACCGGCTCAAGAAAAAATACATCTAAGATCAATGAGTTGTTAGAAGAGTCTCATAAACAAAGTTAGAACAGTGACCGAGCGAAAAATGGATCTTGTCAACATTCTCGAAAAGACTGTCTCGTCCGGTAAGGATACAATTTTCGGGCAAATCCGACACAACCGGCTTCAATTTTTTTGAAGTTTTGGGATGACTTTGTCTATTTTTGTGTGTTGTTCGATCAAATTTACTAAAGCCCATTTCATTCTATATTTACAGATCAACAAGAACTTGAAGCGGCACAGAGATTTCTTGAACAAGCATCGCAATCCAACTTGGTGTGTTTCTAGTTATTGTCTTTTCTGTTGAATCCATTAGCACGTGTTTGATGTATCGAGTGTTATGACATCATTTCAGATAATCTTATACCGATATAACCTAGAAAACATTCGTAAAATGAAGTGTTTGATTTAAATGTAAACAATATAATTTAACTTAATAGACGCAGATTTCCGTATAGATTTTCGCAGGTTTGCGAATAATCCAGAAAAATACGAAATTGATGATATTAGAGCCGGTTCCCATATTCCATCGCCATTGATAACTAAGTTAATATGTAGTGTTTTCAATTTGCGTTGTCGACGGCCTGACATCTTGAAGTGAAAGTGAAAGGATCACTGTAAAATGATAGAACTGACAGCCTGTCAGAATGATGTTTCTAAATATAATGCTATTGTCGCCCTGGCCAGGTATCTTCTTAGCTGTATCAGTATAATACTGACCGCTTCCTATCGACTCTGCTAAGAAATTTCTCTTGAGCTCAGTCAGACTTCACAGGTTCGACTATCGGTGGAGGATTCTGAATTGAAAAAACATTGACCTCTGTTTCATAGGCGCCCACGTAGGGGTAATATTGACAAATATACTCGGCAATACTTTCAAAAGAACCGCCATTACCCCTGGAACACTCTAGAGGGGGAGTATGTCGTCCTTGTACAAAATACTAGCTGCTTCCTATCTTGGCTAGGGAGAATAAGCTCATGCAGTCAAGCAAAGGACTAGTAAACGAGAGGTACCAGGTTCAACTCCTGGCAGAGGCACTGAAAAAGTAAGGACTCTTCTAACACTTTCAAAGATAAAATTGAACAAACTGTATTCCAAAAACATCACTTAATTGTAGTGATGCCACTAGATATTTTTCAGATCAGATTAACATTAAAACAAACCTGAATAATATTTTATGATGAAAAATAAATGTCTGAATTTGATGTGCCGAGAGCAATTTAACGGGACCTGTAACTTGATTATAGGCACAGGGGCAAGAGATGTAATCACAGTGTGACTGTAACTTAATTATAGGCACAGGGGCAAGAGATGTAATCACAGTGTGACTGTAACTTAATTATAGGCACAGGGGCAAGAGATGTAATCACAGTGTGTATGTTTGGACCTCTTCTGATTAGACATTTTAATTGGGGGTAAATCAACATTTTGTTAAAAAAAACATCCGCAATGATTTTATTTAAAGAAAGGGCGACAGATTCGAAAAATGAAACTTGCCTAACTAACATCACATTTCAGGTTGGTGTACGAATAATGCTTAGCATTTTTCAAGACATACAAATTCTTATCCAGGATCATTGAATGTTCTTTATTTCCTACCTGAACGTTTGATATTTAAATGATAAGTGATAGATTTGTATAGGCATAATTAGTGTTGTGAATCACTTGTAAATTTGTACTCGATCATCACTTCCAATCAAGTGACTGATGATCGACTAATGATAATAATAAGTGGAGGTTCTTATATACCGCTTTATCACAACCTAGTTCGTAGGTCGTCTCAAAGCGGTTAACAAATTATTATCCGTGGTTATAGGGCCTTTGCAACTAGCCAGTACATTTCTCAACTCCCTGGGGAGCATACAGCCGGAGCTGCCATTTCGGCGCTAACAGCTAGCATTCAGCAATTGCTAAAGGATACAACACATTGCCGTGGCGCGAACCCAGAAGCCCGGCGTCCTACCACTGGACTACCGTGCCTCCAATGATCAATCAAATCAAACTTAAATTCAGTAATTTAATGTTATATTCGATTTCCGAAATCTACTTTCACTTTAGTTTGCAGCGAAAACCTGACGTTGGAGAATTTTGCTAATAATGCACAACATTCATACAAAAACAACACGTTTGTTGACAGAACCTTATAATTACTGAAAAACCGTGTATTTGGAAATGAAATTGATGATGTTTGCAATGTCCATAATGCTTTGACAGCTGCATCTCCTATTCGGAAATGCCGCGATGGATTGGCATTCACCTGATGACACCCGTCAAACTTAACATTTTTTTTGTAAGGTAGCCCACGCTTTTGACAAAGCATTTTATTTATATCCAGCTAAGGAGGAACAATACCTTCCAAACGTTTGAATCAGTAGCCCCCAGATGATCATAGAGTTTAATCTCTGCAATGTCCTGGTTTGCCATATTGTCATGCACTGACTGAGCCATGAAGCATTTCTATTGAAACACAAGTTCTGATTAGTTGTCAGGTAGACCAGCTAGCCAATCAGCATCGCTGTTGTGTGAAATGTTAGGTCAAGTTGTTTTGCCCAAGAATGAACAACTCGTTGTCGGCGTTAATAACGTATCCGAGTTTATTTTTTGTTAATACTTAAGTTAGTCCCAACTATAATCGATTTTCAGAAACAAACAACCAGACGTCCATTAAATTGATTAATCGGAACAACACTAGGCATAATGCAATAATTTTCATGTGCATGAAGACTGTATGAACAACTCTACTTTCTATGTATAATTTGGCCTGTACGTAAATGTAAAATTTTGTTTGGTCCAGTGAAAAATCTTTGGTAAAACAAGGAAGGAAAAATGCATCACAATTACTTAATAATCAAGTAAAAGCCAAATTAATTTTGAATAGTCTGCATTAAAGGTGCCCTTTCCAGGACATCATTGCCCAAAGACAAGAGGGTGCACTTTATTAAATTATTAAATGGCAAGTTTGAGTAGGTTTCCAGCATTCCTCATTATTCATAAAGCCGGTCTTCTATGTTTAACGTTGATGGTAAACCAAAAAGTGTCCTGAAAAACCTAAGAAGTCGAAATAAGACTACACAGTGGACATGTCAGTTTAAACATGGGAGTTTGTACAACAAAATAACCAGACAGCAAAAATATCATAGCTGATTAAAAAAAACCTAGGTTATCAAATGTACAGAATTGATCGTCAGTTTATTTACCCAAGTAACAAGAAATATATGTTATCTGTTTGTTGCTGCTTGTTATCTATAAGTGTATATATTTAATTTTTCACTTTTTTTTTATGAAATTCAAGTGTAGGCTTATTTTCTTGCGTAATTTAAAACTAAGGTACACCTGGGCCCTGATGGTTGGGAGTTGTTTTTTTTAACAAGGAAAATTTAGAAAGAAAAAATAGAATTGAAATCTGTATGTAAATAAAATTGAATGTTACCTTGAATGTTCTGGTGATTGTTTGAGGGGGGTTAAGATATTACTGCAAATTAATTGGTTCGGTGAAAGAAGGAATGCATTTAAGCCCAGCATAATCAGATGGTGTGTCATTCAAATCACCCTTCATCCATGGTCTATTCGTCTTTCCGTCCTTCAACCATTCTGGTCAGCAATATTTCTCAGCAAGTACTCGATGGGTCTTAATAAAAATTTATATGACTGTTTCCCATGGTTTCTAGTTGTGTATGTCAAATTTTGGGACTGATTTGAGATCAGAAAACCAAGATGGCCCACAGGCAGCCATCTTGAATTTTTAGGTCACCTGAGCTTTAGCTCAAGTGACCTANTTAAAGTTCCTTTGTGCTATTCTCAGAAAGTGCTGGATGGATCTTACTCAGATTTCATTTGAAAATTCTTTATAGTTCCTGATGCGAATTGAATTTTGGGACTGATCAGAAAGTACAAGAGGGGTCTTTCTCAAATTTTACATATGTTCTCAATGGTTACTACTTTTTAAGACTGATTGGAAAAACAGGATGGCCATCAGACTGCCAGTCTGTCATCTTATTTGGCAGTTCAATTTTGTTGCCCTTGTTTAAAATGTCCCTGGAACTGGGTTATTGTACCTGTAAGTCAAATGAAGAGTAATTAAGGTAAAAGGTCATCTTTTGTTGATGTTATTTATAAGTATCATTTCATGGTGGGCACCAAGATCTATCTAGGAATATCTTGTTACACTTTTTCAATGACTAAATAATGAGCCATTAATGACAACAATTGTATAATTGTGCCTGAATTGAAGTCAAAATAAATGAATTTTGTGACATGTCAGAATAATCAAAACGTGTGTTTCAGGTATCCAGACCTATCCTAGATTTTCCTGCTGACTTTAAATTTCATCACCTACGTATACTTGTTTCTGATATGAATTTATTAGCCAGGAAAGTTCACAGCCACTCATTAACATGTACTTCCTTCCTGTTCTGGGAGTCTGACCCTATTCTTGACAAATTAAGTGCCTTTGTAGTATGCATGGAATTGCATTGTATCGATGCATAAAAATAAGAAAATTAAAAAAAAATGGCCTAATGACCTACCCTTTTTATCAGGCACGTTACCCGAAACACGCATCATGTTGTTGTTTTTTGCCTAAACTTAAGAATAATAAATATTTCAGTTTGGTGTACAAAAATCAACAGTGCTTAAACCATTAGAGAAATCTTCATGAGGTTTTAGTGGTGTTAGTAATGTGGTGTGTATATTTGATCATTTTCTGTTTAGCCGGATCTGCTGCTATCCCTGTCCGATGTCCTCAAAAATGCCGGAAACAGTGCAGTGGTTCGAATGCAGGCTGGTCTTCAGCTGAAGAATGCCTTGTACTCGAAAGATCAAAATATTCGAGTTGAGTACCAACAGAGATGGCTTCAGTTTCCAGAGGAAAGGAGGACTTTAATTAAACAGAATGTAAGTTCAAAGATGAGTTTGCAATGGTTCTTTCAATTATTGCTATTATGAAGGATGTTCAGTGTTGGTGTTTTGTCATTACCTTTGAACTAATGCCAGCTGTATATTTTCGTTGGTCGAGATTTGCAGTGTTCACTCCAGACAAAAGTAAGTCTGTATATCGCCTCAATTTAAGAATTCATTGGCTGCTAGAAAATTCAGAGGTGGAAAATGACATTTAAAATACTAGTTACAGATTTAAAAAAAAATCTGCCAGCTCAATCTATAACTTAACTTAAACTTTGCAATTTTCTTTAGCCTTGATGTTAGAGCTATTAGAATTGTACACCCCGGAATTGAGAAGAAAAAAATGAACAGTATGCAGTCAGAAGCTATTTATTTCTTCAAATTATGTTTACATTCATGTAAAAATCTTTAACTTTTTAGGTACTTGCTTCCCTGGGTACGGAGAGCATCCGTCCAAGCTCGGCAGCCCAATGTGTGGCCTACATTGCCTGTGCCGAGTTGCCTACAGGGCTGTGGCCAGACCTTATCACAGTCCTCACCAGCAACGTTACCAGCCCAGGAAGTACCGAGATCATGAAAGAGTCGGCACTCGAGGCCATCGGCTATATCTGTCAGGATATCGTAAGTTGACATAGTTTTTAGTTGTCACTAGACCCTCTGCCAAGTTCCATTTCAATAAAGATAATGATAGCTATAATTTCAAGCTAAATTTGCTTGAGGTTGTCTTTTTTCAGTTGATTTTATATACAAGGTATGCACTATCGCTTTGAATCTGAGATAAACCTAGAATCTTGGAGAATATTCCCTCAATACCGAGACAATACACCAAGACTTGGTTTACATAATGCTATACAGTATACTCTGTTTAGTTGTGATACATCTCCATAAAAATAGCTAGCATTGAAGAAATTTTAATCTTTTAGGTATATTAACCAGAAATATTTTTTTCCTGGAATATACAGTATGTTTTCAATTTCGATTCGTCTGTAAGAGAATTCTGTAATTCTTTAAATTTCGATTTGTTCACAGGACCCTGACATTCTACAGACTCAGTCTAATATCATCCTAACAGCTATTGTACATGGCATGAAGAAAGAGGAACCAAGGTAAAACATTCGGTCAACATCTAGAAAAATGCTCCTGTGTAAATAAGTTACGCAAAAAACTAGGTCCATGTGAAATGTGCCGGTGCGACGGTCAACAGACATGTCTGTTAAAAGTTACTGCCGGCCCGGCAATCACTATTTCCAGACCAAATGTCCGGCATATGTTTTCTAACTTAGAGTTGTGGTTAGTCATGTCACTTAAGCTGTTTAAATGCCCCCGTTATATTTGATGCAGTCAAGCGCTGCTGTAACCTGTAATGACATTGACGGGAGTGACAAATAATGCTTCGTAAAATCCGGCAAACTACTGCAAAAACCAAACCCAGTTAAGGTTTTTATTTAATTATTGTGCACATGAAACAATTTTTGTAAGTTTAAACATCTTCGGGTTTTTTTCGGACTGGTAAGTAGTTCAAGCTTACCTGACCGAAATGTCCTGTAAAAATTGTTTCGGTCCGGCAAGTTTGGGATAGTTACCTGACCGAATGTCCTGTTAGAAAATTTGTATTTTGCATGGACCGAGTACATGTTCTTAACGGCTCGGTTAGGACATATCTGAGTATTGAGACATTAAAGCTTTGATCATATGTTGTACCACTTTAAGGACACAAACATCCAAATTGAAAATTAACACTTCAGTTTTCTTCAAAACAGTCCGCCAGTCAAGTCATGAATTATCTCAATCTTCTTGACACAAACACACATGATAATGCAAATATATGCAATCTCATATATTTAAGGTATTATCCTGCAAGGAAATTTTGATTATCCTGTTACACAACATCCACATGAAACTGGTTAAATCCTTTCCACTATAATATGCTGCAACAGTTGCTAGAACTTGTAGAAGGTTAAATAGACAAATATTAGCCGACAGTGGACACGTATCTGTAAATGGGTGCAATCAAACGTGTACATTGGAACCTATGGAAAAAACAGGATTTAAAGCCGAAGTTAATTCTGGCTGTACAAAATGTCTAAAAATCTATAAAAATGTATTCATTTGACTTTCAGCAACTATGTGAGGTTGGCAGCAACCAATGCATTGCTGAATTCCCTCGAGTTTACCAAGGCCAATTTTGATAAAGAGGTATTGTATAAAGTTTATTATTCCGTCTTTTCGTATTACAGAGTTATCTGCTCTTGTGAGCAGGAATTGATGGTTACTTCATTAGTTTGTGTGAGAAAATTAAGTCGTTTTCTCAAACATTTATGACGTTATTCTCACAAACAAAATCGAAAAGACGGAATAGCCTACTCTGCTAGAGAAACTGCCAATTTTGATTCAGAGATTCAACTTTTGTGTAATAATATTGATAAAGAGTTATCCTTCCATCAGCCTTTGATTTCTTTATATCATACAAGTAGAGAATAAGAATATTTGGTAGCTGCCGGTGATGACAATAGCATATTTGTGACACACAAGATGATGTGTAATGATTAGTCTTACTGAGGTGGCAAAATTAATTACAATTAAAGACTGTTTATATGATATATCGACACCACATTAATTTCTAATATTCATTTCTCAAAAATCTCATTTTAATAGGGTGAATTTTGAAAAAAGTAGCCTGTGTTTTTCCTTCAGGACTACAAAACTGTGTAATAATTCCATTCCTAATGTGATGTTTGCAAGTTCTTCCAAATCCCCATTTGGTCAGAGAGAAAAAAACTGTTGTCTTTTGCAATTGAAGTAAATCAACTGAAAAGAGTATATCTCTTTGTGGAGGTACTCTGTATATTTAGAGTATAGAGTCAACAATCAAGGAGATATGTCTGTTTATGACAATAGGGTGATCAGTAACTAGTCTCCTACTGAGGTATTGCATGTTCTATTTCCAACAAGGTGACTTTGTCATATTTATGCCACTACTGCAGTAGGAGGGAATATTATGTGCTTTTCTTTTCCATCAGTCCTCAGAGTTCAATCTAGGTTTTAGAGGAATCTACCCTTTCTCAGATTTGGGGGAAATCAAAATTTTGATACAAGGGTCAAGCGTCATGAAGGCATGAAGATGTTTTGTCCGGCACACATGTGTGCAGTATATTTCGCCTTATAAATAATTCCAGAGAAATATTAATATATATTATATGTCTCTGATAATTCTTAGTTGAAAATTGTAGAATTTTGTTTAAATTATGTGATGAAAATGTATATATGCAGTATTATGTATTTTAACTGTTGAACTTCTAAAGAAAGCATATATAGGGGAAATGATTTGAAGAAAAAAATCACTATTTTCTTTCTGAAATAGGGGAATTTTGAAGCACATAGAGGGAATTTTAAAAACATTGAAATTTTCTTCTGTAGGGGAACTACCCATAAATTGTAGTGAATCAAGTCTAGATTGATCCCAGGTCCATCTGTATGATATCTTGGTTAGACACAGAGTCTGTCATCAAGCTTCATATGTGGTTACATTACGAGGACGACTGCACTTATATATATCAAACGTAGGTCACTCTAAACTTTTGCGTTTAGTGCCATTCTAATCAGGGATTGAGCAGGATGCTATACCAAAATGTATTTTCTAGTTATGATTTAACAAAATTCAGAATTGAATTGCTATATGTAAATGTTCTGTACAAAGTTAGATATTTTAAGAGTCGGCTAATCTTGTATTGAATTTCATTTACAGTCTGAGAGACACTTCATCATGCAGGTTGTTTGTGAAGCCACTCAATCAACAGAGTCCAGGGTAAGTGAGCATCTATCAACAAATGTATCTCAAAAAAAATTGAAATATGTAATATCCGTTAAAAAAAATCATTGCTTTCAAAGTAATATTTTTAAGCTTAATTCCTGGTACTCCAGACTGAACTCAAGCTTGTACTGCTCCGTGACTGTAGATGGGAGTAATATCACCTGTTTATTTAACAGGTGAAAGTTGCAGCGATGCAGTGTTTGGTGAAAATAATGTCGCTATACTATAACTACATGGAGCACTACATGGGACCCGCCTTGTTTGCCGTAAGTTTGAAATATTATGCAAATAGATTCCAGTCCAGATTCGGTGTTATTTATTTTGAGTAAAACATTCTGAGCAGCTGCATCAGATTATGTAACAGAAGTATTTGGTGTGGATTTAAGTTTATTAACCGTTTGACCACTGTAGACCAAAATGGACTCGTCCAGGTCAATGCATGGTAGAGTCTACTAAAGTTACATAGGGGTGAAAGGGTTAAAGATAAAATAACCACGATTGAACAATAGAGTTAAGTATCCTTTATAGAAATTTGTATCCTGTATGTAAAAATAAATCGCTGGCTATTCCTCCAAATGTAAAACTAAACACCCTCGTGTATATAAAAAAAATCTATAAAAGTTTGTATCGTTTAACAGAAAGTGTCTGGTATGGAAGGTTTCAGTCAGCCATACATGTAAATGTTTCCATTTTATAAAAAAAACACCACAAAATAGGAAATAATTGACAAAAATATATGAATCTGACTGTTTAAGATCACAATGGTCTGATGTGTTTCAAATAAGTTCATCATGATTTTGTCTATTTCAGATTACCATGGAGGCCATGAAAAGTGATGTGGATGAGATAGCTCTCCAGGGTATTGAGTTCTGGTCAACCGTCTGCGACGAGGAAGTTGACTTGTCCATAGAATTGTCCGAGGTTATACAACATTTCTATATTGAATTTAAAAGAAACTTTATTTCAGCATTATAAAGTTAGTAGCAAAATGAGGGGAGAATTCTTGAAAAAATCGAAGTTCCTGTCAGTGAGTGCCCTTGGCTGTTAAAAGGATGTTAAACAAAATTGAACCAAACTAAACCAAATCCTGTCGGTTAACAATTCACTATGTTTAATAATGAAAAGAATTGTCAGTAAATATTATGGGTGTCACGATACACCAAGAGTGTATCACGATATGTTTCAATACAGAAGGAATTTATTGTGATACGTATCCTGATATATTGTCGTAATATGTGGTCGATTTTATAATAAGTTTGTTGTCAAACTTAATCATATATAATATAGATTTAACATAGATTTAAGATTTTTGACAAACCAACCATCGATTACTTTGAACTAATTCCTACCACTATTGATAGACTGTTTGATGCTTATTGGCATATCTGTTAGAATTTGAAGTAATTTGCAGAGTTAAAACACCTAGCAGAATAAGATGCATGTAAAAATATTGCGATACAGCAATATTTCATCTCTGTATTGTGGTACGATACGATATACCCGTGTATTGGGATATACCTGTTTTCCTATATATTGTGACAGTCCTAGTAAATATATCAAATCTGTTCATTTAAAGAGAATCAATGGAATATTATGAATACAGATGTGTGTTTATAATCCAGGCGGCAGAGCAGGGACGGCCCCCAGAAAGAGCAAGCAAGTTTTATGCCAAAGGTGCCCTTCAGTACCTTGCTCCTATCCTGCTTCAGTCCCTGACCAAGCAGGTAATGCATGTACGTATTGCCAGTTTCTTTTTTTACTAACTCTCTAATAAAAGGGCTATTCCAGAACTCTGAATATAGACGGAGGGTGAAAATTCAGTCCATGCTGTTGATATTTGGCAGGAAAATAACCTAAAGAAAAATACTAAATAAATTTATTTCCCATCCGTCCAGTTTGAATAATTTTGGAATATACCTGAAGCCTTTGAATTTAAATTGTAGCTGAGTTGCCTGCAAGATATTTAACTCCCAGTGAGTAATCTACATGCATTATATCATCAGAATAATTTCCACTATTAAAATTCAATGATGAGGGGAAATAACTCCTTCAGCATACATTATTACTCTTGAAAAAAAGAAATGATGAGCAACAACACAACTGAATCCGGTACATAATGTAATATTTGATTTACATCCTATTTGCTGACATGTTTCGGCCAAAGGGAGGCCGTCTTCAGAGCACAGTTACATGATGTTTGCAACTATGGTACAATGACAATAAAGGTCATGGGCCTAGAACAATAAAGAATAATTGTGACGTCATCAAGTTGCTAAGAGTTGCAGCCTCTTGCTATAATGCAGCACAATATACAATGTAATGTCTAAAACAATAGTTTACACGTTAAAAGAATATTCTATCTGTGACTTGCTTTATATAGCTTTACATGAGACTCAAAAGTCACTTGTGATTTAACAATGGGGAAATTACTTAAACTTTCCCAATATGTTCCTCTTTATTACCATGGAGGAAATATTGTGTAGTGTAAAAAAGTGGAAATTTGAATTTTAGCACTTGCTCTATTAATTTGTTATTGGCAGTATATCAATCATTTAAAAAATGACGAAATACTGAAATTTAACAGTGGTGATTGCAAAGTTAAAATCCTACAAAGAAGACCTGGATACAAAATCCAAACATGAACATTTAACATGATAAACTCCACAATAGATTTTATTATGAGTTACCAGTGATGACAAAAGCCTATGTGTGACACACGAGATGATGTGTAATGATTAGTCTTACTGAGGTAACATATTAACGTAAATCACATACTATACTTTAGGTTTCTACGTTTCAGATGACAATTAAGATTGAGAATTTCAGTTGCAAGCAATGACAACTTTATCATACTTGGTTGGTGTCTAAGAAACTCGAAAAACAAGGACCATATAAGGAAATTTTTAATTCAATTTTGTGTTGAAAGATTACATTTTGCAAATCTTAAATTAGAAATAATAAAGTTTCATGATAAGAATTCAGAGAAAAAAACTAGAAGATGATTAAGGTTGAAAGTAAAAATATTGGAAGTGTGATGTACATGAAATGGATAAAGTAATAAATAAAATAATTGATACATGAAGTGTGAAGGAAATATAAGTTATCTGCAATCTTAAACCCTTATAAATAAGTTCATTATACATATTCAAAAATCCTTTTAAACACTAATTTTCAGTTGTTACCAGTGATGACAAACGCCTATTTGTGACACACGAGATGATGTGTAATGATTAGTCTTACTGAGGTAGCATATTAATGTAAATCACTTGCTATATACTCTAGGTTTCTACGTTTCAGATGACAACTGTATTGAGAATTTTAGTTACAAGCAACGACAACTTTATCATATTTGGTTTGGTGTCCAAGGACCTCGAAAAACAAGGGCCATATAAGGAGATTTCTAATTCAATTTTGTGTTGAAGATTAAATTTTGCAAATATGAAACATCTTAAATCAGAAATAATAAAGTTTCATGATTAGAATTCAGAGAAAAAAATAGAGAAACTGATTTAGGTTGAAAGTAGAAATATAGGAAGTGTAATGTACATAAAATAGATTAAACAATTGATACATGAAGTGTGAAGGAAATATAAGTTATCTGCAATCTTAAACCCTCATGAATAAGTTCAATCATTATACATATTCAAAAATCTTTATAAACACTAATTTTCAGTTGTTACCAGTGATGACAAACGCCTATTTGTGACACACGAGATGATGTGTAATGATTAGTCTTACTGAGGTAACATATTAATGTAAATCACTCGCTATACTTTAGGTTTCTACGTTTCAGATGACAACTGTATTGAGAATTTCAGTTACAAGCAATGACAGCTTGGTGGTACTTGCTTGGTGTCTAAGGAACTCAAAAAACAAGGGATATATAAGGAGATTTCTAATTCAATTTTGTGTTGGAAGATTAAATTTTGCAAATCTTAAATTCAATAGAAATAATAAAGTTTCATGATAAGAATTCAGAGAAAAAAACTAGAAGCTGATTAAGGTTGAACGTAAAAATATCGGAAGTGTAATGTACATGAAATGGATTAAGTAATAGATAAAATAATTGATACATGAAGTGTGAAGGAAATATAAGTTATCTGCAATCTTAAACCCTCATGAATAAGTTCAATCATTATACATATTCAAAAATCTTTATAAACACTAATTTTCAGTTGTTACCAGTGATGACAAACGCCTATTTGTGACACACGAGATGATGTGTAATGATTAGTCTTACTGAGGTAACATATTAATGTAAATCACTCGCTATACTTTAGGTTTCTACGTTTCAGATGACAGCTGTATTGAGAATTTTAGTTACATGCAATGACAACTTGGTCGTACTTGCTTGGTGTCTAAGGAACTCGAAAAACAAGGGCCATATAAGGAAATTTCTAATGCAATTTTTGCGTGGAAGATTAAATTTTGCAAATATGAAACATCTTAAATTAGAAATAATAAAGTTTCATGATAAGAATTCAGAGAAAAAAACTAGAAGCTGATTAAGGTTGAAAGTAGAAATATAGGAAGTGTAATGTACATGAAATGGATAAAATAATGGATAAGTAATAAATAAAATAATTAATACATGAAGTGTGAAGGAAATATAAGTTATCTACAATCTTACATCCTCATGAATAAGTTCCTTATACAAATTCAAAAATCTTTATAATCACTGAAATTTTCAGTTGTTACCAATGATGACAAACGCCTATGTGTGACACACGAGATGATGTGTAATGATTAGTCTTACTGAGGTAACATATTCACCTTTACCCACATAAATCAACAACTAGGAAGACTCTGTACTTAACAATGATAACAGGTGCCAATTTGTGACATGCAGGTTGTTACAGTTACCAAGGGGGGAAAGGTAACACTAGACAATATTTAGTTTATACAAAGTTGCTGAAAACATAGAATATATTGTTTCAGTAGCATTTCCAAATGTATTGCAGTTATGCTACTCCCAGATGGCCATTAAAGTGTCTGGCAAATTGTCCTACTTGGGAGTATTCCGGCCAGTATTAATAAAATGTAGCCTAATGGGCTATACCTAAATAAGGATTAAATTTTGGACAGGTAGATTTGGAGAAATAGTTCAATATGTTTCTCAAGTGTCACTCTTTCACTAGTTTTAAATATAGGACTACATTTTGTTATGTTGCATTCTTTTGATATAAGTAATGCCCACTGTCAAATGTAAACATTTCCATTGTTTTAAGACAATAGACAAAAATTACAACAAATCAAACAGGTGAATTTTCAGAATTTAGCAAGGAACAAATGAAATTCAATATTTATGTTCTGAGAAGTCCTTCCACTTATGGGTCAGGGTCATTATTTTACCCTCAGCAACATTAACTCATTCAACCCTGAAGACACATTTGAACTCTTCCAATTCAGATGCTGGAATAGTTCATTATGAAATGTCAGGGGTAAATGATTTAAAAGTCTCGTTTGTAAATCAAGTTGAAATGTTACAACAATGATCCATAAAATGAAAAGAAATATAGTGTTGGCTTGTTTGCTATAGCGTTGACCAACTTGATTGTCAAGTTGTGAGATAAGTATAATTGAGTATCCGAGGGATATAGGCTAATAGGATCTCGACAAGTGTGTATTTTCTTCAGCAATAAGTAAGTTGACCACCGTGTTCCAATTACTCTGTTTTAGTGTTGTTCACATGTTTATACTGTTCAACTAATACGGTTCATTACTAATAATCCATTTAGTTACTGCATTTGACTTAAAATAGAAAAAAGTTCCTTGTTCATTATTCCTAAACCGTATTTCAGGATCATTCTACAAGCATAATCATTAAGTGAAAGTTCATTTCCTTCAAGGTGTCTGTATAAAGCAAAAGTGATTATAGACTGATTTAGCCATTCTTTGTGAAAACCAAAACCTCTATACAAAGTGACGTATAAAAGCTTTACAGCTTTTACAATTATTGGTAAACAAGTTATTTCAACTTACAATTAATCGCTCTTTAGCTCCGTGGTAAAGCATTTGACAAGAAAGTCTGGGATCGTGGGTTTGATCCCCGGTTGAAGCACACTTTTCTTTTTCCTGTTGCAAATGGTGTCTATGGCCCTCCCTGTGGTGACAGGGAGTTTGAACCTGGGTTGTTGTGTTGGAGGGCAAACACATTTTAAAAAAAGGGAGTAGTGTGGCAGATTTTCGTTGTACATGGTTGCTGTCTAAATTCACGCTAGAGGGAACTTCTTAAGTTCTCTGTAACTCTATGGAAGTAGAGCTCCGGGATTGAAGCCGCAATCCTTGGCAGATGGTGGTAGAGCGTCTGGGATAGTGGTTTTGATCCCTGGTGGAATCACACTACTCTCTTTCCTGTTAATGTTCCACAAGAAATGCAATCATCTGGAAGATCATAGCCAAATGTTTGCCTTTGAACTAAGGATAATTAGGTAATGTACTGTATTTGGTGTGAAGTGAAATGATGTAAATTTAACTCTACTTGTATGTGGTAAAATCTCAAATATATTTATATAATTATAATAATAATAATTTGAGGTTCTTATATAACGCTTTATCACAACCTAGTTCGCAGGTCGTCTCAAAGCGGTTCACAAATTATTATCCGTGGTTATAGGGACTTTGCAACCAATCAATATCTTCCTTAAGTCCCTGGGGAGCATACACATACTCATTTACAGCTGAGTAGACTGGAACAAGCAGAGTAAAGTATCTTGCTCAAAGATACAACACAGTGCCGTGCCGTTTCCGAACCCGCAACCCTTCGGTCACGAGCCCGGCGTCCTACCACTCGACTACCGTGCCTCATGTGATACAAGATAGACTCCCCTTGTGTGCCTCTTGTATATGCTTCATTGTACTCTCCTTATTTTAAGTGATACAAAACAGTCTGCCCTTCTGGTTGTACGACAAAGTAATCTGTGTTGTAGGAGGAACTTGACGACGATGATGAATGGAACCCTTGCAAGGCTGCTGGTGTGTGTTTGATGTTGATGGCCAACTGTTGTGAAGATGATATTGTTCCTCATATTCTACCGTTTGTAAATGACCACATTCGACACCCAGACTGGCGCTTCCGAGATGCTGCTGTCATGGCTTTTGGTAAGATTTTATCCATCACAATTCAATTTATTGTAGATGTCGAATTCTGCTTGTAAAATAATTGTAGTATTTAACAAAACATTAATGATATTTAATGTCACCAAGTGTAGGTTTTTTAGGCATTATGTTTGTCTTACTATCATGACAGGTGTTACTGATGTCAGATTCTAGGAATCTTACCTACTAGACTCCAGGGGGCTACACTCCCTTGTGCTCTTTACACAGTGGAATATGTCCCGAACAAGGATCGGTGTGCATCACCTTGTGGATGATAAAAGAACATGGGTTTTATCTTTTGATGTACATCAAAAGAGACCCGGGGAAGCGTAATGGTAAAATTTACTGGCTTTGAAGTCGGGTGTCGCCTCCAATTTTGCCATGACATATTCCAGGGGTGAAGAGAGCTTAAGTGAGCGCAACTCTAGAGTATTGAGGGTGATTGAATACTTTCTACATTGATTTTCTATATCTCGACTCTTAACAGCCATTTTTTGCAGTCCTGCAATATGTATCATTCTCTACCTTATTCCCATTTTCTTTGGTGTTTTTATTTTCAGGCTCCATATTGGAAGGACCTGACCCAGCCAAGCTGAAACCTGTTGTTGAACAAGCCATGAGGATGCTTATTGAATTGTTAAAAGACTCGAGTGTTGTTGTACGTGATACTGCAGCGTGGACTGTTGGTCGTGTGTGTGAAATGTTGCCCGATGCCGTTATCAATGAACAATGCCTAAACCCACTGTTAGTAGCGCTGGTAGAAGGCCTCACAGCAGAACCGAGAGTTTCTAGCAATATTTGTTGGGTAAGTACATGAAACGAAATAAACACTTTCACACATGCAAACATAATATATTTCAGCAATTACAAGAAATTATGTAATACTTTTATTTTTTGCAAGTGGCTATATATATTATTTTTAAGACCAATATATTTTAAGTTCAGAAGTTATTTTTTTGTAGACAATGACAAATATCTGAAACAAAAGATTTGCATGTAGCGAGTTATTTTAAGGTAACATTGTGATTTGGGTCACACAGGCATTTTCTAGTCTAGCCGAGGCAGCCTATGATACTGCTGCAGAGGCGGCCGAAGAAGGCTCTGAACCCCAGACCTATTGCCTGTCCAGCTACTTTGAAACCATTGTAGAAAAACTAATTATAACAACAGATAGGTAAGTTCTACATCTTTATGACTTTAGGGAGGTTTGTATGCGACATGTGATTAGCCTTCAACGTTTTAAAGTAAATATATCATAATGCTTCCATTACGATTCTACCCAGTATGTAACCATTTTCATTAATATATTAAGGTATGAGCTAAAGAAGTATTTAAATCCTATTTTTCTTCAATAAAGAAGGAAAGTCTTATCTTGTTAAATAGATTTCAATAGAACTGTGGTCAATAAGGAAAATCAAAGACTAAAAAAAAAAAAATTGAAGAAAATCCCAGAGATATGTCCTCGATAACCTAGGTAAAAAAAGAAGTAGGTGGAAATAATTAAAAGAAATAAATGGCCACAAAATTGGCTGGCCATTTACAGCATGCACACCTTGGCTGGCAATTGGCCTTGCCTGTGGTTAAGTGGCTGGCCTGTGATTTAAGACTTGTCAGTGACCAAGGTCGGTGTGAATCCATGTAGCTATTGTTTCTTCGCTAGGATTGACCAAAATGTGTTCTTTTCATGGGACCAATAAAAATTTGTGAGAAATAAGTTCCATTCCGTGAGGATTTTTCCTATTAAAGTAGTTTTCGGGAGTTTCACGTTCAAATCGTTAGATACGGTATGTATGCTATGTGGTAAATGAGCATTCTCTATACAACATGAACAACCCGACATCAGATAGAAACGGTACAATTTAAATGTAAATATTAACTTTTTACTTCAGGGCTGATGGAAACCAGCACAATTTAAGAAATGCTGCTTATGAAGCACTCATGGAAATGATCAAAAATAGTCCAAAGGTGAGTGAAGTTACCCTCTGAATGTGTACTTCACTACTTGCATTTTCGATTTTTAGTGTCTTAGCTATTCATTTCAGTCAACTTTATTTCAAACTTTTTTTGAACAATTTTCACTGTTATTATTCTGTGGCTAACAATTCTAGGTTACTCCATTGACTCTTTATATAAAATATGAATTATTTCAGACTTACCACTTGTATATTATGTAAGTGTTTCCCCTCTCTCTTCATGATTTGTTTCCTTTGTAATCTAGTAAGATATGTTCAAATGTTTATTTTTCATTCCAGGATTGCTATGCAATAGTACAGAAAACAACTTTAATTATCCTAGAAAAATTGAACCGTGTTCTTCAGATGGAGGTTTGTCTGAAATTACTACATTTATCTGCTTCTATAAGAAAAGTCATCATCACAATGTTGGCCACTATATCTGATGCACTTAAGTAAATATTCTTGTGGAAAATGAATACAGAACAAATGTTTTAAAACCTATATTAGTGTAGCGGAACTGGACTGGGTCGATCGTCGGCGACCAGATAGCTCAATTGGTTAAGCATCCGTCTAGAGTTCGTAAGGTCCCTGGTTCAAACTCTGGTCTGGCCGTGCATTTTTCCTTTCCTGTTACATTTGGCGCCCAACGAAATGTACCCACAGAAGGTGGTATAGGGTCGTGTGTCTTCGGGGTCGAAGACTTTGTTAAAGGAAGGAGGAATGTAGCGGAACTGGACTGGGTCGATCGTCGGCGACCAGATAGCTCAACTGGTTGAGCCACTGTCGAGCGTTCGGAAGGTCCCTGGTTCGAACCCTGGTCTGGCCGTGCATTTTTCCTCTCCCGTTACATTAGTATAAAGATGTACCCTGTTAAATTCTCCCGTAGATATTATGATTCTGATAGACAGATGTTTTGAAATCACATCCATGTTTCCTGTGATGTTACATTCTCCCCTAATATTGTGCAAGCACTTGATCTGAAAATCCAAGTGCTTGTTATAAGGATTCCACCATCAAAGTTTACAGCAGATTGACTAGTAGAACCTCCAGCTCAAACTATTACATGTAGATATGTTTTTTTAAATAAACAGTAATTTCCATTTTATTCATGTACCATAAGCTAACAGCATTTTAACCTCTTGAATGCGAGTTGTATAAGCCTGCTATAGATTTGGAATTAATATCTCTTAATGATAGAAAAAAAAAAAAAATCTATTTGAACTTTATATCTTTCAATAGTTATTTTCAGATTCTAATAAGAACCTATTACAGATGTCTGTGAATCTAGTCAATTGTGATTGCAGTTAGCTATTTGTTTATTTACAGAATATGATTCAGATGTCGGCAGATCGAGCCCAGTACAATGACTTACAGTCACTGCTGTGTGCTACTCTACAAGTAAGTTCCTTTTAAACATAATCTCCCTTTTGACTAAAGTGTGTAGAGAAATACAGTCACTGCTGTGTGCTACTCTACAAGTAAAGTTCCTAACATAATTTCCCTTCTGACTTGTGTGTAGAGAAATGAGGTGTGGGTTGTATACCACACCCTCTCTACATAGAGTTAAAGAACAGCTCTTAGGTTCCAATATCTGTTAGAATGTGGAGGAATATCACTTGAGATAATCGCACAGTGATGTTATTGACGCGGTCAACAGTTTAAGGGGAGATAACTCTCCCAAAATTCCCTATAAGTGTCGGCAGTTCCATTCTGACGTCTTAAGTATTATCACTGATTCCTAACTGGTACACAGGTATAATTCAATTCTCCTTTCAGACAGGTGTGCACAATTCATGAACAGTATTGTTTTAGGAATAAAAAAATTAGATGCATAACATTCCTATATGATACAAGTAGGCTACCTAAAAAACATTGATTTGAGCTATGTTCATTTGAAGACACAATTCGCTTGCAATAATCTATTAAGCTACGGCCACTTACTCATCGACTTATCGCCCTTTGCATAGTATTGGTTGGTGTAGGAAAGCTGAATTATGAATTTTTGATCTTGTAGAGTGTCCTAAGGAAAGTTACCCCTGAGGATGCACCAAAGATCTCGGACCAGGTGATGACAGCCCTGCTCAGCATGTTCACAAGTTCTGCTGGCAAAACAGGGGGGGTGCAGGAAGACGCCTTACTGGCAGTGTCCACACTCATAGAGGGTAAGTGTGGCAGTACAGTGTGTGGAGATACTGTAAGCCAGGAAATGTTTGCCCTGTCAAATATAGGGTAAACTGTAGTAATATTTGCTTCATGATAAATTTGCCCTTATTTTTGAGGGCGAAAATTTAACTGCAGCAAGCATACCGTAGTTGAAAGCAAATGTTATTTGATTTCAAAAATATGAAAGTTGAAAAATATAATTTGATTTCAATGTGATACAATGTACAACCTACTTTTAACAGCTCTATTTTTTTGCGTGGAAGTCATTAGCACATTAACCCTTTCACCACTATAGACCATAATGGACCTATCCTGATCAATGCATAGTAGAGTTTATTAAAGTAACATAGGGGTGAAAGGGTTAATTGAGGAAGAAACTTTTACAGATTAGAAGTGTGATAGACATTTACAGTGATGAAATAGCCTTCAGGCATGGTTTGCTAAATAAGGTATAGGAAAATAAAATGATTTACTGTAAATGGAAACTTGTTTGCAATATATAAAGGAGAAGAGGATTGAAAATGGGTCTCTTTCTTAGATCATAAGTCTCATTTAAATACATTTCTATAGTGGTGTGATCAAACTATTAGCTTGAATATACATATTGACTAATAACCCTTTCACCACTGTAGACCATAATGGACTCATCCAGATCAATGCATGGTAGAGTCTACTAAAGTTACATAGGGGTGAAAGGGTTAAAATAAACTTTGGTATTGGTTGATGAAAAGTTAGATATTGAGAGATGCAATGCTGATACTTTCTCTGTCCTTTACAGTTTTAGGAGATTACTTTATAAATTATATGGAAGCTTTCAAACCATTCCTGCTGATGAGTTTGAAGAACTTTGAAGAATACACAGTAAGTAGAACATTTTCATTTCCAAATACGAAAGTAGCAACTTGTCTACAAGGTGTTTATTTCAAAGTATGAACAGTAAAAAAAATAGGACATTTTGAGTGCCTGAAATCGAACTGAAAATCTATGGGGTGCCAGATTTTCAGAATATATAAAAAGAACACGACATGTCAAAATATCGGCAAATTAAAAGAAAGATGAAATGATATGTTGTATTTTTGAAAAATAAATATGAATGTGTTTCTGTGGTAGTGTTAAAATGGCTTTGAACAAACGTAAAGGTAATAAGCAGTGTATTATCCTTAAATTATGTATAAATTAAATGACCTAAATTACCTAGTTGATAGTGTCATGAAGTTTGATTGTATAGAGATTGGAAGATTGAAACTCCAGGACGTTACAGCAGAGCAAATTATCCTACTCAACTGTGGTCCTAAAACTGTTAGTTATAAGTAGCTATTCTTATAAATAGTTGCACAATATTAGCCAGATTACTGGCATTTTATAGTAGGTATTTATTAGGTCACCTGAGACAAAGTCTCAAGTGACCTATTGCGATCGCCTTTTGTCCGTCATCGTCCATCGTGCGTCCGTAAACAATTTACATTTTCGACTTCTTCTCCAAAACCCCTGAACCAATTTCAATGAAATTTTGCAGGGACCTTTCATGGACAAAGGTTAACAAAAATAGTGGCCGGTTTAGTCCCAAGCCCCCAGGGGCCTGAGGGGCGGGGCCAAAAAGGGTTGAATTGACTAAAATTTCAAAAATCTTCTTCTCAAGACCAAGATATGGTAGAATCAAATACTCTTCATAGATGGAAGGGTCTTAAGGTGCTTTACCAAAATTGTGAATTTCTTGACCCTGGGGTCTCATGTTTCCCCCTGGGGAGGGGGTAAACTTTACTATAGTTTATATAGGGAAATCACATTTTGGACCAACATTTGTTTAATTTCCATTGGAAGTAATTCAATTTGGGTTAGCATTATCAGTATTAGGTAGCAGTTTGATAATAAGCACATATCAGCCCTGACTGACCCCCAGGGGCTGATGGGTGGGGCCAAAAAGGGTCGAATTTACTGAAATTTCAAAAATCTTCTTCTCAAGACCCAGATATGGTAGAATCAAATACTCTTCATAGATGGAAGGGTCTTAAGGTTTATGACCCTAGGGTCTCACGTTTACCCCCTGGGGAAGGGGGGGGGGGGCAAAATTTATTATGGTTTATAATGGCAAATGATACTTTGAATATTACATGTTAATAACTTGATTGGAATTATAACCTTGAATTGACAGTTTGATACTTTGAAAATTTTGAGCCAGCCCTACCCCCAAGGGCTGTAGGGTGGGGCTCAAAGGAGTCAGTGTGCTAAAATTTCTTCATTTTCCTTGTTAAGAATCAGAGGTGCTAGTTTCAAATCCTTTTTAGTCTGAAATCTGTATGCTAGATATTGAGTAAGGTGGTTTTATTGTTTTTTGTCACTTTGAATAATATTTCTGTTCATGTTAAAAACAAAATCAACTCTCTGTATAAATATATCAGGTGACCGTTAAGGCCCATGGGCCTCTTGTTGAAGTTAGGGGCATATGGCCCTATGAATCAAAATTATCAGATTTTTGTACAAAAATTCTTATTGAAATCAAAAACCATGTTTAGAGGTGTGTTGAAGTTTTGAGAACTTTGTTTTACAGGTGTGTTTAGCCTCTGTAGGACTGGTTGGAGATCTGTGTAGGGCGCTGGGACCCAAGGTTTTGACTTACTGTGATGAGATTATGACCATGCTTTTGGAGAATCTAGGGGTAGGTGCTTGTGTGAAAGAAGAGGTTAATGCTGTAGTTGAATGTGTAAAAAAAAAAATTAAGAAAGATATGCCTCTTGCATGTTGAGAATATATATTCTTAAAGAACTATATACAATACACCATTCTATCAAACATTTAATATGTACCGTTTGTGTTGTCAGAATTCCACTGTCCATCGTTCTGTGAAGCCCCAGATTTTATCTGCATTTGGGGATATTGCCCTAGCCATTGGTCCCAACTTCAAGCCTTACCTGGAATATGTGCTTAACACACTACAGCAAGCCTCACAAGCACAAGTTGACAAGGTGAGTCCTTTTCTAACATTCACAATGATAATGAAATTGATAACTGTATCCAAGTTTGAAAGAAATATTGCTAATAGGTTGATGTGACTTTCTTTTTCCAAAAAAATGTGTAAGTGTTACTTCCCTTAAGATATTGTTTATAAGCACAAAAATTCATTTAGTTCCCGTTTATTATATGTTTAGGTGCAGGCAGATAGATTGGCATTGACATATGTTATGTCTATTTTGTACATTACACTATCGATTTAATATCTTAACCATGTTCAGCAGTTTGAAGTATGCAAGCTTCAAATCTTCCAACAGAATTTTTTTTAGTGTGGAAAAAACAAATGTTATTTCATAGTACCTAATAGGCCTGCAATGATACATTAACATAACGATACGATACGTATCACGATACTGTGGTCATGATGCCATGCATATGGCATATAGTTACAGTAGAAGCAAAGTGAAAAGATATGTTACAAATTTTTAATGCCAATATTACAACTTTAAAATTTCAAAACTTCATGTCTTTTGACATGCTTGCTGAGCTGGCGCTGTCAATCGCCATGATGGCCATCAACCCGATATGATAGACTTGATTCAGAAATGACAAAATCCTGAAAATATCGTAGGTGTATTGTAAACTCCCAAACATATTGTGTATCGTTGCAGCCCTAGTTCCTAACCATGTATTAGTATTTGACTTGTTTCTCTATGTGGAACACTTTTGGAAGTTAGCTGCATGTTACAGTAGTGTATCCCTGATATCTGCTTCAGACGGACTACGACATGATAGACTACCTAAACGAGTTACGAGAAGGATGTTTAGAAGCCTACACCGGCATAGTACAAGGTCTGAAAGGGGATGGAGAAACGCCAAGCGGTGAGTGTAACAGCTTTTTGTGGCGTAGCTTTCTTCATGTCATGTTAGCTATTGAGCTAAAAACACAGCTACCAGTACCATTGAGCTTGCTTTTTCAAATTAGCACAAGTGACATGGACTTGCTGTTTCACTCTCAATGATGTGGCCATCAATAAGGATAAATAGCTGCACAAACTTACAGCCTAGCTTGAAAAAGGATCTGTTGTACATTAGCTATTTTTGGAATGTTTTGCAATTATTCCAATTGTCCCATATTGATAAGTATCTCGGGCAGATATATGAATTAAGTGTTTGTCACAACCAAAATACTGTTAGATCTTTATACAGATCATCTTCTGATAAAATGGTGCAGAGAAAATTTACTTTACTATCAGAGGTTGATGTTAATTGTTTTATACATTAATTTGTTTATAGCTGACATTTTGTTTCCATATATATTACATCTTAATTTGTTTCTAACCGACATTGTGTTTTTATATAAAATTATTATATATTCATTTTGTAGTGGACATTGCATATCTTTATATTTTCATACATTTATTTGTTACTAGCTGACATTGTGTTTCTATATATAATCTAAAACATTGATTTGTTTCTAGCTGTCATTGTGTTTCTATATATAATCTAAAACATTGATTTGTTACTAGCTGACATTGTTTTTCTATATATAATCTAAAACATTGATTTGTTTCTAGCTGACATTGACCTTATCCAAGGTCATGTGGGTCACGTCATCTCCTTCATAGAACACATCGCTTTGGATGAGGACCATAGCGATGACAATATCGCGGCCAGTTGCGGACTGATCGGGTAGGTAGTCCTGTAACATAGATGACCACAAGCGTGTTTGGAGCATGACGTTTCACTTGAATATTCCGACGGATGTTAAGAACAGACAAGTCAATAATGTTTATGTAAATAAGTAAAATGTGGTGACACGCAGTTGTGATGGCACGATTTAGAGAAATTTGTTCTGAAAATTGTGCAGTTAATCTGGTTATCCTCTGTTAAATAGATATCGGTGAAAAGATATTTTGTTTTTTAATTTAGATTCAGAACAATGTTTCCTTTTTGTATGGAATTAAGATCATGAATAATGTCTCGGGTTTATGGTCGGATTGGTCGAGTAGTTAACACAGCCTTCCTGTCATATGCATGGAATATTCACAGAAAGTGTTTTTCTCCTGCCCACACAAAATGGCCTGGGATGGATGTTGTGGTATCTGTGCTGTAGTATTCAAGTGAGGTGGCATTATAAATTATGCCGTTGGAAGCACGGTCCCACTACAAATGGAACACATTACATCTCGAGCACACACGCAGGCATACATACACTCATAGGGAAATATTAGCCAGGTGGCATAGGACAAGTAGTTAACGCCTGAACAGACAGCTTCTGCGAATTCCTCAAAATTACATTGATTAATGTATTATTTAATGTGCAAGTTAATTGTATTGATTATATAAACTGTATATCAATATACTGTAAAGGGCTTTAGAGTGGCTTATTCAAGCTGGATATGTATTGGTTATATCAATATACTGTAAAGGGCTTTAGAGTGGCTTATTCAAGCTGGATATGTATTGGTTATATCAACTGTATATCAATATACTGTCAAGGGCTTTAGAGTGGCTTATTCAAGCTGGATAGGGTGCTTTATAAATGTTCTATATATATTTATTACTTATCCACAAGTAGTACCAGAGGGAACTGATCACTGTCAAATTCATGTTCGGTTTCCACAGACTGTCTTGAATATTTATGACCAATTTTCCATGTGTTTTGTGGTGATACAGGCCGCTTTCAGAGATGACCCTGCATATTTCACTTCTACCAGCAATTTAACTCTCCCACTGTGAACAGCTGTAGTTGTTATCCAATACCAAAATTCACACAAATAACAACATTGTTCCCATATTTTTATGTTGCCCATTGACAGGTGCGGGCACTGCCCCACAATTATCTGTGTAATCTTTCCGATGTTGTTTTAAATCCTGGTTGTTTTTACTCTTTGACAGTGACCTCTGTACAGCATTTGGTATGAAGATTCTACAGTTAGTTGACAAAGAACCAATTACAGCCCTTCTGACGAAAGGACGTCGTTCTAAAGCCACTAAGGCTAAAACACTGGCAACCTGGGCTACAAAGGAGATACGCAAGCTAAAGAACGCGGCTTCATGGTAATCTAATTAGCTTGTAAACAGTCTTTTTGTTGTTCATTGTCTGTTGTACTTGTAAACAAATTATCATTCTGATTTAAATTGCAAAGTTTCCAGGCATGGTGAAAACTGCTTTAATAGTATATCTTTTTATGCTTTAAAATAAATATCCATTGCACCTACCGGCATTGCGATTAATTATTGGCATGCAGTAATCTAGACATGAAACATTAAAGCTCCGTTAATTTTTCCTGTTACATTGTAATTGGTTGTATAAGTATTTCACAAAACTTCATTTTGTTTGCAGATGCTGACATGGAATATCCTCTACTCCTATGTGACATTCGGATACCGTAAACGTCCGTTTTGACATCGGCTCGTCCAGCGCGACGAATTGCATTGAGTGAGAGAAGAGCGAGAGGGGAGAGAGAGAGAGTGTCCACAAATATGGCTCTGGCTGACCACCTCGTTATCTGGGACTCCCGAGCCTCCCGATCTCCATGGGACAGCGGGCAGAGTTACAAACAATTCCACAGTGCCCTCACCAGGGCTCACACTTACTGAGGAAACTCCGGGGAACACACCTAGTGAGGAAATTCCAGGAAACACACTTAGAGAGGAAACTCTAACACTAATTAAGGACACTTGTGAACATTTGAGGACCTGCAAAAAACCCTGAACATACATATGCGGGTATTCAAAAATGTGCAGTCTTTCATTTAAAACTACAAGTTGGTTTCCTTACAATGTGATAAAAGACAAGTATTGTGACAGTTCCTAAGTCACTATGTCGCAGTTGACCGTGAATTCACTGCATTTTGAACACAGTTATTTGTATGTTTTTGCTATTAAGTTATGAAAAGTTTTCCATAATATATTTTGCAGAATGTTGTATTAACTTGTGATATATTTTGCAAATTTGACTGTTGGAGGAGTTATCCCTGTTGAAAGATGTGGCGATACATCATTTCTCAGATTGTGATATTTTTGTTTGGGAACCTAAAGTCCTAATTTTGCATGCATTTACTGAGATTTGAGATCAAACTGTAGTTTTTTCATGGTCAACAGCGTCTATACACAAGACATCCACAGAGAGAGTGTATCCGTGCCAAGTTTTATTGAGTGCAGTACAGTCCTTCACCAACCAATAAATGAAGTAGTTCATTTGCCACTTTATCTCCGTTAGTACTTTTCCGTATGTATGTGAAGTATTCCTTATTTGTTTACCGTTTCATTTTGGTACCTTGTAACCTACAACTGATCATTTTGGCTGTATGCATTAGAAAATTATATTCAAAGCAAACTTGAACATTTTTCCATTTGATGGTTGGAGACAATTCATCTAAAAACTGTAATCATGACTAAAAAATCTAGGGTGTGAGATCTTGTTAACGGTTGTTTGCGGTTAATTCCAGAGTGGTGCAGGTATTTTCTTTGTTTATAATGAAAATGTCAACTTTTCAAATTGGGGAAGATCAACTTATTTTCTACCATGTCGGTGTATTGACAAAATTGTTGTATTTGAATTATTTTGAGGGAAAGATATCACTTTTAAAGCTGGAATGAAATCTTAAATAATCTGAAGTTTGCTGGACTGTGAAATTATTTTACTGAATACATTTCTAAGTGATCCTATCCATGCATGCATAAAGCCAAATATGAGAGTGAAATTCCTAAATTGTTCATTCCTCTTTTCTGTTATCTGTTAGCCCTTTAAATCTTGAGGACTGGTTCTATACAATGCAGATTCCATTTCTGTGCTCTTCAAGAGCTCTATATTTTCTATACTAGTGCTAATGAACAGAAGTGCTGAAATTTTCGGGTGTTGTATTTTTTGCTTAATTTGTTTTTGTCATTTTGTAAGCAGAATGACACCCAAATTTTAACATTGTCAAAAAAATCCAATATAAAGCTCATTAATATAAAGGCTTTAGTAAATATCTTGACTGTCTTTGTCTTTTCTCACTGTAATTGACAACTGTGCTGCTGGAATTTTCCTTAGGGAAAGCTGGAACCGAGTTATGAACACCTTTTAGAAGTAGAAGGAAACCTGTGGTTACCTGTTTATAACATGGGATGTAGCAGAAATCCCTGGTTGGCCGAACAGGAGGATTTTTAGCTCACCTGACCTGAAGGGCTATGGTTCGGCATCCGATGTGTCAACTTTTTCAATGAAAACGCTGCTAGTCCTCAACGGCTAGGTGGATTTTGACCAAATTTAACCTGGAGCATCATTGGCCAAAGGATTCTCAATTTTGTGGAGAGGGTGGTCGGAAAGTCAATAAATGTGGTCAGAAGCATGCTTAGGGAAAAGGGACTCAAATTTGTAACTTGAGGCTGTGGCGTGAGGACCAATAGTGGAAACAGAGGTACATTTTTTGAAAGCTTTCTCCTACTGAGAACCGAGGGATTATCACATAATTTGTTATAGGCAAAGGGGGCTATGTTTTGTATAAATAACGGGTGGCAGTCCAATATTATAAATAACGGGTGGCAGTCCAATATTATAAATAAAGGAAACTTTAAAATTGTTCTCCTTAGATACAAATGGCCAAATTTGGTCTAGAACATCCCTTGGCAAGTGGGTGAGTATGTATATAAACAGTGTGGCCTGGAGGTCAAGACCAACCCCTGAAGACTGACCTCCCTGGGTCATACGTTGTAACATGGAAACATTCGAGGTCCTATTTTCAGGTCTAAAACGAGATAAACTAACGCGTTCACATTTAACGTGTTAAAACACAACTTAATGCGTTAAATGCTATCATGTTACATGTCAACTTATATCGTGTTAAATAATCAAAAATATTTTAAGGCGATAAACAGCTTCCCAAGTTTAACATGTTAAATGTTGTACTTATTTTTTCAAGGCATTAAAGTGTCGCAAATGAACGGGCCAATCAAATTTTCTGTTGCACGCTTGGCCATTCTGGCGGGCTTAAAATGTAATTAATGTATAGTACTAAACATCTTAATTTGAAAAATACACAAAATAAACAACTAAAATAAAATTTGATTGAATTACAGTATCCTAATAAAAACATCACAATTTTCATTAAATGTCAAACAGTGCACAACTACTACTCATGGTGATAAATATCAATTGAGCATGCAATA
Organism: Mizuhopecten yessoensis; assembly: GCF_002113885.1. NCBI lineage: Eukaryota > Metazoa > Mollusca > Bivalvia > Pectinida > Pectinidae > Mizuhopecten > Mizuhopecten yessoensis. Next base: position 381,504 of record NW_018408648.1, read on the forward strand.
ATTACAAATTTTTATAATTCATTAACTACAAAACAAAAATCAAAAAAAAATATCTCCATGGCATACAATTCAGTTTGATACTGGTGGTTTATTATAAAGTGGTACAAAGTTGACATGGAATGGTGGAAAACATGGATTTTAAGTGGAGTCATCTAATGCATGGGGACAGTAAATGTCAATTAACTTATATTGCCCAGCATACTGGTACACATTCTGCACTAAATCAGCCGTTGCTAAGCCTGTCAACTCAGATTACTGTTGGGAAGAAATTTTCAACTGAATGCTCCCAAAAAATCTGTCAAAATGGTCTTGGCGCATAAGTTGAATTTAGTGCAGAATCTCACCTCGAGGTCAAAGGTCAAATAAATGCAACATTTTCAGTAAATTCTTGTCTGGCCTGTACATTTTAAACCGTTAAACATATCTTGATCAAACTTGAAGTATACCTGTATCACCCACAGAAAGTGTGCAGTGCACTGGAATTAGGTCTTTTGTCCCACTATTTACAGAGTTATGGCCCTTTTTTAATACCGAAGTTTGTCCGGAGCATAAGTTCCATGTTATTTCACCTACCTCGACCAAACTTGCCATATTTATGTATCTTGGTAATGGCGGAATCTCTCGCACTGAAATCGGGTTTTGTGTCCCATTAAATGTAGAGTTATGGCCCTTTGTTTATTTTTTATACCGAAGTTCGTCCATGGCATAGCTTCCATGTTATATCACCTACGTTGACCAAACTTGCTTAAGTTATGTATCTTTGGAAGAAGGAGTGTCGCATTCTAAATTCGGGTCTCCTGCCCCACTTTATAAAGAGATATGTCCCCTTTGTTATTTTTATACCGAAGTTTGTCTATTGGCTAATAAGGGGAGACATGTTTTTGTTCACAAAAACAAGTTTCTAGTTGATCTCGTTTTTGACATGAAC
>NW_018408648.1:383718-386792 GCF_002113885.1 Mizuhopecten yessoensis
AACTTGATTGGAATTATAACCTTGAATTGACAGTTTGATACTTTGAAAATTTTGAGCCAGCCCTACCCCCAAGGGCTGTAGGGTGGGGCTCAAAGGAGTCAGTGTGCTAAAATTTCTTCATTTTCCTTGTTTAGAATCAGAGGTGCTAGTTTCAAATCCTTTTTAATCTGAAATCTGTATGCTAGATATTGAATAAGGTGGTTTTATTGGTTTTTTTGTCACTTTGAATGATATTTCTGTTCATGTTAAAAACAAAATCAACTCTCTGTATAAATATATCAGGTGACCGTTAAGGCCCATGGGCCTCTTGTTTTTTTTTATCCAAGGGAGCCAAGTGTCAACAGAAATAATGTGCAGAGTGAATGATAAGGTGTGTATTTCTGGAGATATCTGTTGAGGGCCATGGTCCTTGTCATTCGACAGAAAATGTCACCTTGACCATGGTGACGCTTCAAAATTCGTGGAATTTGTGTATTAAAAGCACAAAAAAAGGTAAACCGTTAAACAACATCAATACAAGAACGGTGTACCATGGGCTACTAACCTACGTCACAGGTAGGCATTATGGACATAATTTGAAAGTATTTGATCTAAAACTAATACATGTCGCATCCAGAATCATGTTTTCTACATTCGTTCACTTCAGGAATATACTTTATAAATGCACTTTTTTACGGAAATCTTGCCCCTGAAGCTGTACGCACAAAGGTCGCTCAAAAAGTGTCCGTGATGATCTATTGTACATGGACATGAGAACTTGCAATACCATGTCAAATGAACAAAAGTACAAAATATCACATCTATGACATCAACACAAGGACACAAAATAACGTCAACACACTAAATACAAAACTGATATCAACACTATACGAGTAATAACTAAGACTATATGGGGTGGTTACGGTCTCTTATCCATGTGTATATGTTTAGGTGTTTACGTGATTATACATAAATAATAATAAAATACCGATATATTTTCCAAAGTTTACAAGTTCCAAAGCTTCTGCATTTTCCTTAAGTGTGTTCTTCATTTGATTAATATTGGAGTGTCCCACGCGCATCACTTTGCATTTGTCTGGATGAAAACGAAGATGCCAAGTCTCTGACCACTTTTAAATAGAAAATATATCCTGTTGTAAAATCTTACAATCTTGTTTATCATTGATTACCCTAAAAGCTTTCGTACCATCCGCGAAAAGGGATTATTCGTTCTGGAACTTGTTACATCAGGCATATCATTTATATAAAATTATAAATAAAAGTGGTCCTAAAACAGATCCTTGTGGTATGCCACTTTAACATGTTTCCATTCCGACCTTTCTCCATGTACGACAACCCTTTGGGTTTTTTCTAGTAAAAAAAAATCAGCCAATCCAAGAGGTGAATCTCCCCGATATTCCGTATTTGCTAGTTTATGGATTAGTTGTTGATGAGAAACTTTATCAAATGCTTTCATGAGATTACAATAAATAACATCAGTACATCCTCCTTGATCCAAAATTTCTGTCCACTCATCATTAAAGGGACATCACGTGAAGAGCCATATTTTTTTTAATGAATGTATGTATTGTATGCACTTTTATGTTACCTCGCTATGTCCAGTTTGACCACTTGAATTGTTCGGGAAAGCCCTGCTAAAAATAGGGCCGAAACGTCACCTGACTAGGCAGTAAACGCAAGCGGTCTGGGCGAGATGAAACGGTTTCCAAAGGGGCCCCCAGAGAGGGGCGTCAGGCAACTGCAACTTCTTAACGCACTATGAAGCCAAGTAATATGATTTCTAAGTCCGTATTAAAACTTATTGAACAGTAGTTATTCATCATAAGAAGTTAATTGCACACTTGCCAATATTGAGAATTTAAATTTATTTAGCTTTAAACATATTTGTTGCCAATTAAATTGAACATGGGATGGGGCACACGTTTCTACAATTTATCACAGCCTTCGCCCGTCATACATTTACAAGTAAATGTCAACAATGTTAATAGGCATTAACATGAAGTATATATATATAAATATATATTGAATTTAGTACCGGAATGTGACAACTGTACGGGGCTAAACACCTTTCTTCAACCATGGGACAAACCTTTCTGTAAAAGGAATATTCACGAGACGAATATCCCTTTTCAAATGTTTTCATAAAGTGCATATATGCAATGACAAACTACACCCGTATAAAAAAAGAGAAACGTTTGTGATTTTTTTTTATTACATTGTACAACTCAATATCTTTGGCCATTTTTTCTTTCTTTATCATGCATATATACATTTATGTATACTCCCTTTCCCACTTTTACTCTCTCCATACGCTAACACTTAGTAAGTCATATTAGCCATCACACACACTAAAATGTATGGCAAAACCACTACGTGTACATGTAGAATATGTGTCCGATATGGGACGTGTTGAGATACTTGATAAATTATTTTTTTAATACTTTTCATAGATTAAAGCATTCTTGTCAATGGACTCTTTTTCATGTTGAGACAACTTTTCTTTAATCATTTCATTTTTGTCCGAAACAGAAGCCGTAGTTATCGACAGCACGCGTCATTTTTACAACGTAAACAAATGTTTCTTCCCATGTTTTTAATACGTATTCCGATTCTATCTGAAAATTAATTCTTTATAGAGAAAAGGTTGTTACATGATCATACATTCTAAATCAACAACATATGAAAACATGAACTGTTGAAAAATCACGATTTAAAAAAAAAATACGTGATAGTTACTAGAAGTAGGTTCTCCTTCCTCAGTATTCATCCTGGCCCGTCATTTTGACATTTTTAATCTAGCTGCGATAATGTAGCTTTCTGACGACGAGAGATTTTTTTATATATTGTGTCGAAGCCGGGTATTCATACTAGTACCAATTTAAATCTTGTATGTAAAAACAAACAAAAAATTCAGCATGACAAAATCAAACTAACCAGTCACTTATCCCTTCCTTTCGCATAAACCACTGTATAATTATAGAAACACAAAGTAAACTCTCTCCGATACATGCTCATTGACATATTAAACTAAGTTCATCTGTGTTCAAACTCAGACAAAGATACTAGCGAGGTTA
>NW_018408648.1:387003-452546 GCF_002113885.1 Mizuhopecten yessoensis
GAAAATTAATTCTTTATAGAGAAAAGATTGTTACATGATCATACATTCTAAATCAACAACATATGAAAACATGAACTGTTGAAAAATCACGATTTAAAAAAAAAATACGTGATAGTTACTAGAAGTAGGTTCTCCTTCCTCAGTATTCATCCTGGCCCGTCATTTTGACATTTTTAATCTAGCTGCGATAATGTAGCTTTCTGACGACGAGAGATTTTTTTTATATATTGTGTCGAAGCCGGGTATTCATACTAGTACCAATTTAAATCTTGTATGTAAAAACAAACAAAAAATTCAGCATGACAAAATCAAACTAACCAGTCACTTATCCCTTCCTTTCGCATAAACCACTGTATAATTATAGAAACACAAAGTAAACTCTCTCCGATACATGCTCATTGACATATTAAACTAAGTTCATCTGTGTTCAAACTCAGACAAAGATACTAGCGAGGTAAATAGTTTTAGATATTTATAAATAAAGCATTTCTGTCGATTCCATTTCAGCTTAACCGGCTATCCGGAAGAATACATGCATCGTACCTACTGCTAGGACAGTTATTTTCTCCTTTGAATACTTCCCACCTGTAATAATGATTTCGTAACGTACTCCTTGCGCTATCTTTTGACCATTTGGCAACTTTTCGCTTCGTAGCTGACACGGTACAACACTTTTTCTTTGGCTTACTTCACACGGCCAGTCATTTTGTTTACAAAGAAGTGGTGTGCAATGCGCATGCGCTAGTAGAGGGAAATCCCTGAACAAAACGTTGGTCAGACAGGTAGAAATACCGATGATTATCTTAGATTTGATCATTTTTATGAATCTATTTCAGCCAAATCCGATCGTTATTTTCCATAAGGAGTCTCACTTGATATGTTTATGTAGTATTTGAAAAAAAAAAAGACAAAAAAATAGTTACTTCAGCGTGATGCCCCTTTAACTTTTAGAAGTTGTTACTAAATTATGTCCCCCTCACTTTTCAATAATATTTTTTTTTACTATAAAACTAGGTTAAGCTTAAGGCATATGGGCCTCTTGTCTTAATCCCCGACGTTCAGGGGTGGTCTTCCTTGGCTGTTGCGAGAACAATAAACCTTGTACAAACAAAAACAAAAGCCAGCATTAATTCGCCTTGATGACCTCGCCTCTGATGACGAACCGTTCAGAATGTTTCAGATAATGAGTGCGCAAATTCCTTAAAGCGCTTACCTTCAATCTGTTATGCAAAATCTGTATTTTTAGCTCACCTGGTCCGAAGGAACAAGGTGAGCTTATGCCATACAGTGGCGTCTGTCGACCGTCCGTTGTCCGTCGTCGTCCATACGTCAACAATTTCTTTCAACGACTTCTTAACCACTGATTGGAATTTGACTAAATTTGACTGGAGGCATTCCTAGGTGGTGGGAATTCAAAATTGTACAAATAGTGGGGCTGATCCCCTAGGGGGCTGAGGGGCGGGGCTAAAAGGGGACAATTTGGCTATATTGCTTTAAGCGACTTCTTCTCTGGAACTAAGAGAATGGATATCAACCATATTTGACTGGAAGCATCCCTCGGTGGTGGGGATTCAAAATTGTACAAATAGTGGGGCTGCCCCCCCAGGGGGCTGAGGGGCGGGGCCAAAAGGAGGCAATTTGGCTATATTGTTTTAAGCGACTTCTTCTCTGGAACTAAGAGATGAATATCAACCATATTTGACTGGAAGCATCCCTAGGTGGTGAGGATTCAAAATTATACAAATGGTGGGGCTGACCCCCAGGGGGCTGACGGGCGGGGCCAACGCTGGTGTACGCTGGTGCTATAATTGTGTGTGATTGTAGTACATTGACCTGAATTTAAGACGATGCCATTGTTCTGCATTAATAGTGGAACACCATTAAATCGGTATCTGTTTCAAGGTCGTGTGAAATTCCAGTCTGGTGGACGATAACGCGTATATCTATCTTGAATGTAGGCGTGAGGTGGTACGTCTGCGGAGACAGTAGACGGACGAGGACGATACTGAACAACATGGCCGCCTTGTCTATTGTTGTTGCGCTGACCGTTGTGATTCTTGGAGCTGGTAATAGTTTCAGCTTTCTTATTTTTTTCTCTTTGTATGATATTCATCTTTATCAACAAGTTTGTTTTTCCCTACAGAGGTATTTCCGGAATTAAGGCACGGCTTATGTCGGGGAAACCTTTGCAGATTCGCTTTTGTGTCCTGTACTTAAAACAAATCTTTTGCAACATTTCTTATATTTATATATTTTAATTCCTTTCTGACGATTATTTTCGTACTTGGTAGAACTGCGCTTTTGGCGTGAATATTGAGCAATCGTTCATGGCCCTGTCACATCATAGCGTATAGCACTAGCGTACACCAGCGTATGCCACTTTTTTTTTCAAACACGGTAGCATGCGCTGGTGTACGCGGATATCAGTTCAGGGTACGTTACGCACACGCTACATACGTTAACAGCACGGTGTCACACGCTGGCATACGTCAAGCCCCCCAAAGTGTTCTGTGCAAGCACAAAATAATTCGACGTATGGAACGTATGCTTCATACGTTACTCATACGTTATGCATTCGTCTGATGAAGTCTACCGTACTTCTAACTTACTTCAAACCTATGTCGAACGTATCTGCAACGCAAATGAACGTATAAGTAATTTATGAGTAACTTATTGAACGTGCTGTTAGTCCAGTGGGTTGGTGTCTCTGTATTCCGTCTTTGCGTATTGAAGAGTTATCTTCTCTTTAGAGCAGGGATTGATTGTTACGTCATTGGTTTGTGTGAGAAAATTACGTCGTTTTCTCAAATATTGATGACGTTACTCTCAAAAACAAATGACGTAACAATCAATACCTGCTCTCAAGAGAAGATAACTCTGCAATACGCAAAGACGGAATATATAGGGTCCCGATGAGTAACTCATCGTCACTGCTCAACCCAACCTTTAGAGAAGATGGAGGATCCTGAGCGGCTGCGACAAGAATAACAAACAGTCGTTCTCCAACATCAGCAGAATCTCATCGAATTAGGCCTTATCAGTTCCATGCCAATAGAAGATGGAGGAGAAGATGTCATTGGAAGGGGTCTTGGTAAGACCATGGATCGATAGGTGACGGCGGCGTTACCTTGCCTCTGGGAGCACGTTTGCCTTGACGAAGTTCGGGTAAAGGATCCCTCACCACACCAAGTCACTTGTCGTTCGAGAAAAAGAGAAAATTTGTAGCAATACTTACAATATCGCAGGGCTTAAAATAGTGGCGGGTGACTGTCTTAAGGAAGTTAAACTTTGCTCTATGATCCCCATTCTTCTTCTTGTCCATGCGAGTGTACATGTACGTATCTCGCAAGGACTTGAACCAGCCCTGGAGAAGAACACTGATCTTGCCCATGCTCGCGGCCTAGTCCTCCTAGATCTTGTTCCGTCCTCCGGAAGTCGTTCATCTTGACGTTGTACAGGACTTCATTGTCATACAGAAACTCGAGCTTGGTTTCTTCATCGTCTATGGACAGGAGACCAGCAGGCTTCTTGGCCCTCTCCGTCTTGCTTGTATTGGAGGCGTTGGAAGCCACAGAACCAGCTACTGATCCACTAAGGGAGAAGGAGACTGAGAGCGGCGGACGGCAGCAGGAAAATCAGCAGCTTTAAGTCTAGTGGATGACGGCGAGGATAAGGATAGGGTGAGGGTGATAGCGCCTTCTTCTTGCCTCGGCCAGACCTGGTGCTCTTCTTCGTCATACTTGTCGTTTTTTTCTTCTTCGCAGGTCATTATGATTTGTTTGCTTGCAAAGCTGTGGCATTCAATTATATCATAAATGTCATACAAAAACAGTTCAAAGTTTAATAAGTATTCTCACATGTCTGGGAACCAAGCATAATGCATTGTGACATTTTGAGGTAATGCTATGTTGAATTCAGTTAATACTACATGTATGAAATACTGCCTACACAGCATTACATTCCCTTGACCTCAAGCTGATCTGCGCCTGGTTGAAACCCTTGAAGGTATTAGATTTGAAATATTTACTTTTGTATGGTACCACTATTGCGCCCCGCCCCTATTCCCCCAGAAGGACCAAACTATAAAACTATACAACGCTGAGTTCCCTTTGATCAACAATGCTCCAGAGCTGATAGAATCAAAATCCATTAAGTTGTTCTTGACCAGTAGCGTTTTAGAGATAAGTTTGACGACGCTTGAAGCTAGACAATATCGGAATCTACTGTTATTGTACATGTTATCTTTTCTGTTACAGATGGCCAAGGTAGTACACTGATGCCAACGGTGGCTTTCACGAAAGGACAGACCTCACATTTACATCTACTTCAGGGAGAAACTCTGAATTACGACAAAATCATCACATCCGTCGATGCCAACATTGGCAGCGATGGCGTCTTTAACGCAACTAAGACAGTAGGTCTATTTTATGTCATTTCTGAGGATTAAAACCATTTATTTCTGGCACGTTCTGACATCATATACCATGATGTGTATCTCGTCATCCTCATGTTCATCAATAGTTTCTTAAAGCATTTACGGTTTTTTTTATATTTATATATACGTATTTGAGAATGACCAAGAAAAGCGTCAATGCATGTTTTTTTCAAATACGTCAATCTCAAAAGCTCAACATTGTAATTGTAGAATATACTGTCAAGTAATTCGGCATGAGGTAGAAAGTAGTTCGTATTATGATTTCACTTTTAGTGATATGAACAATTATCTATTAATGATTCGGTCATTTATGATTCAAAAACAAAATCAATTAATTTCGTTCACACCCAAATAATAGCAATATTCTATTGATGATTGTATATATTATAATGTTAATTCTTAGTCCATATTTGTCGTGATCATTTTTACGTCACAAGGTTGTTAACACAACATGTTATCTTTGTTGCTGGAAGTTATATATAGAAACAAAGTGACCGATGGTTCACCTACCTATTCCGTCTTTGCGTACAGACTCATCTTCTCTTGTGAGCAGGTATTGATTGTTACGTAATTGGCTTGTGTGAGAAAATTACGTCGTTTTCTCAAACATTGATGACGTTACTCTCACAAACAAATGATGTAACAATCAATACCTGCAATACGAAAAGACGGAATACCCCAATCCCCAAGGTTTGTCAGATAAAACCTTTGACCCTTTATCTTGACCGATGATCACCATCATCATATCGGTAGGAGACTTTGATGTTATTGAATTTTATAGTTTATACTTGTATATTTATTAAACTATTATTAGTTTTTAGAGATACATTTTACACTAACTTCACTTAATCCAGATATAGTGTTTCTTGAAGAAAATACCTGTTTAAGGTTGGAGGAAAATGTTTTGGTAAATCTTGGGAACTAGTTTTTTTTAAACGTAATTCCGGTATGTTTTGCCGGAATAACCCAGTTAAAGCCTCTAATTACTGTTCGCGATCCCTTTCTACGTTGAAAATAACGTCCTCGTCCTTCGTCTAACTTGCACACAGACGACGGTCAACTTCCAGTGCACCATTCTCACTTAAACATTGCAATAGGTACCTGGGCGGAAATCGTATGTTGATTTGATGGGCATTTCATCTCCACTGCAACCTGTTTTTAGCCCACCATCATCTGATGGTGGGCTATTCAAATCACCCTGCGTCCGTGGTCAGTCGTCCGTCCTTAAACAATTCTTGTTATCGGTATTTCTCAAGAAGTACCAGAGGGTTCCCCTTGGTCCTTAGCTGTGCAGGGCATTTTTTGAGACTGATCGGATAAACATCATGGCCGACAGGCAGCCACCTTGGATTTTGAAAGTGAAAGGTTGTTATCGCTATTCCTCCGGAAGTACTTGATGGATCTTTTTTAAATTTCATATGTAGGTTCCCCTTGGTCCTACCTGTGCAGGGCAATTTTTGAGACTGATTGGATAAACAACATGGCCGACAGGCAGCCATCTTTGATTTTGATAGTGAAAGTTTGTTATCGCTATTTTTCGGGAAGTACCAGAGGGATCTTTCTCATATGTCTTTTATATGTAGGTTCCCCTTGATCTCTCGTTGTGCATGTTATATTTTGAGACTGATCATAGAGACAAAATGGATTAAAAGAAGAACTAAACAGATCTTTCTCCTATTGCAATGATCGATTCTATTTCTTTCACATTAAGTACTGCACTAGTAAATATGTGAAATGACAAACTCACTTTGAAGGTTGGCTGTCATACACATCAATATTAAGTTTAGATCAAAAGTTACCTCAAGGTGCATTTACTGTTAACATGACTCGATCAAACAGATTAGAGGAAAGAAGAGAAAAGATCGAACTGACAAAGAACTAATGAAGATGGTACAAAGGTGGGCGCCAAGATCCCTCTGGGATCTCTTGTTTATCAAGCAATATATAAAAACGTTAACAGCAATCTGAAGACTCACTACTAGGACGTCTTGCTGGTATCCTATAACACATTCTTCTTTAGATATTACTAGTTTGGGATGCAAAACTTTTATCTTTTTTTTTCTGACTCGGGTAGCTTAATCTTCGATCTCATTTGCTATGTAATATACAGACGTCACGTTGTAAGTTAAGGTTCAATAAGCCAACTGAACATACTAAAGTCACACAAAATTCATATATGTAATTTGAAAATATTTAACTTGTATTAAAGTAATCCATAGCGTTATTAAAGCAGTCAATAAGGCTTTAAGGCGGATGACTTCGTAAAAATAGTTCACCGGGTGTATAGCATGTCTATCCCTTTTGCGACATAGCAGAATGCTGAAAAACGACATATTTTCTAAAATTTATTTATATACCAAGGTTAAAACATATGAGGGTGGCTGTGAAAATGCACAAACCATGTCCGAGTACCATATTTGACTGGTATAAATATATAAAACAAAGGACCTTGTGATCGTAACGAATACATAAACCTTGTATAAAGTATCATTTTGTGCCATTTAACATTGCTATAAAAATACATGCATAATCGGGATGATCGTCCCCACATCAACCGGGTAATGCGGACGGGTTCCGAGTGAGACATCGGAAAGAGAAAGAAAGAAGTCAGGAAAGATATGGAAAGAAAAAGATCCCCAAGTGTTGCGCTGTTCAATGTCCTGACAGTAATTACAATATAATCAATAATTTGAGGTTCTTATGTATACCACTTTATCACATCCTAGTTCGTCGTCTCCAAGCGGTTCACAAATTATTATCCGTGGTTATTAGGCCTTAACAACCATTCAATATCCTCTCAACTCCATGAAGAGCATACAGCCGGTGCTGCCATTCTGGCGCTCACAGCTAACATTCAACAATTCCAGCACTGCCCAACTAATGCTAAAATATATTTCCTACTAATTTTATTATGATTTTAGTGGTTTTTACATGGCAACGTCTTTCTTGAATCCCACTTGACCTAGGTATATACTTGAACTTAAAATAGTGTCTCATTTCATGGCATACGTTTGGGTCGCAAATAGATTGACATGCTATAAGTACGATGAACAATTTTCATGAAAATATTTGCCTGAATTCCATTTCTCGAGTATACAGTGTTAAAACAAGGACCTAAGACTGATTTGAATGGTACCAGTAGTAAGAAGTGTGGATATTGAGCAACTGGAAAAGCCAGCGATAAAGTTAGTTTATAATTTTTCTGGGAAATTTCGGTAGGCATGTCCTTATCTTGATCATTAATCGGTATTTGGACAGTTTGTTATACAGAAGCGTGATAAGCTAGTACAGTGGATTTCATAAGTCATAACAAAAGTTGCACACGAATGTTGAAGAAATCCATGTAATGCTGAATGCTGAAACCCCTCCTATTCCAACTAAATAATTTCTCACAATGGCAATATATCATAATATCATTATATAAAAGCGAGGGAACAACAACTACCATTTTAAGTATTTCAGTATGTCCCGTCCAGGGGACAGAACCGGTTGCCTACCCATCTTTCGCAAACGCTCAACACTAGGCGATAATTAGGTCTTTCCAATCATGGGACTAGGAAACAAAATGTCTTGTGGGAAATAGAAGAAAACAAACATTCGGAAGTTTGTTAGTTTCGAATTTAAGACCATGTGTGTATACCACCTCCAGCAGATAGTCGCATGCATACATGCATTTCATATGCACGGACACGTCCTTAAATGACATGGGCTGTTAATAAGGTGCTAAACTCGTTAAAACCAAACAGCTATTCTACACTCCCACTTCTTTCATACTCTTTAATGCGTCAAAATACATTCCCTTCTCGCCAACAACTACCATATCCTTTTAAAACACAATGACTATTTCTCAGCATTCCATTCAAAACCTCACCTTGTATTCTTTTGTCCTATGCATCTATTCGGTGACCAATGAAAATAGATTAAAAAACTGTTCATCTATCTCTATAGATTAGGTTAGGTACATTGAATCAGATTTGTAACTTCCCTCGTTTTCGTCCTTATCAGGGCCTCTACGCCTTCCACTTCTACTCCCTTACCCGTCAGAACACAGAGCTGTGGATTGAGCTGTACAAGAACACACAATTGGTATGCTCAGCTTATGCACACACCCCAAGTCCAAGTGGATTTGCTGACGCCGGGAACTCCGCCCTGCTTTATCTCAACCCCGGTGACCAAGTGTACGTAAAGGCTCATGATCAGTACGACAATTCGATTTATGGGGCTGCGGACGAGATCTATACTACCTTCACCGGAGTTCTTATGCATTCCGGATTCTTCGGTGAGTTGTCTCACTGAACAACTCAGTTACTGTTTTGTTTGACTGCACTTATTATGTTCCTTCCAAACCAGTTGTAATTTATCCTCTGTTACCGTATACATATACATACATGCTTACATAAATGTTTTGAAAGACAAAAAGCTTCGTAGGATTTATTTGTATTAATTGACTCATTACTCAAGTAGAGAGCCCAAAAACAAAGTATTTATTCTGCTGAATAATCTAGCGTTACCATCTTAAATGGGGAATCATCCATATTCTCCCAAACTCATCAACTACTAGTAAATACACTAAGGTGTCTTTTTCGTGCAGATCATGAAGGCTTCGATCAAAACAAACCACATGCGTTTTCGGTGGGTTTAAACGTGAACCAATCCATCACTGATGGAGGCAAAGTGGCGTATAACGAGGATTTCAACAATAACGCAGCTATGGCAGGGTACAACTTCACCAGTCATGACTTCATAGCACCTGATGAAGGTTACTATATCTTCCATCTCCACGCATTGGCTTTAGCCGATAAGGTAAGTTTTCTTCACATAAACATCTTCATAATCATTTACATCTTATGTATTTCACAACCAATTGCGCTTTTGGGTGTTAGCAAATGATTACCTCTGGAAAAGCTGCATTGCAAATTAAATTAAATCATCCCTTTCTTTGTTCTAAAAACCACGGAAGCAATATAACACGTTTATGTGCCATACTGAACCCCATTTGATATCTATTGAAGCTCACATCGAATATTAGAATGAGTGATTAATCACAGCTCATTTAGTCTCGAGCACTTCACATCAGAAAATCATCTGAATTAATATATCTGGACAGACAAATAAGCCTGGTGCTATTCAGTTTACGAGTGACAGCTTTCCATTGCTAGAATCTGTCTATTAAAGTTAAGATATCACAGCTGATTCACTTAGTATCTTTAACGTGGTATAGTATTTCCTTGTTAACCATCCTTATTGAGTGCAATATCTTAAATATGATGGAGTATTTCCTTGTTAACCATCCTTATTTAGTGCAGTATCTTAACTATGATAGAGTATTCCCTTTTTAACCATCCTTATTGAGTTCAGTATCGTAAATATGGTGGAGTTTTTCCTTGTTAACCATCCTTATTGAGTTCAGTATCGTAAATATGGTGGAGTATTTCCATGTTAACCATCCTTATTGAGTTCAGTATCGTAAATATGGTGGAGTATTTCCATGTTAACCATCCTTATTGAGTGCAGTATCTTAACGATGATAGAGTATTCCCTTTTTAACCATCCTCATTGAGTACAGTATCGTAAATATGGTGGATTATTTCCTTGTTAACCATCATTATTGAGTGCAGTATCGTAACTATGATAGAGAATTTCCTTTTTAACCATCCTTATTGAGTACAGTATCGTAAATATGGTGGAGTATTTCCTTGTTAACCATCATTATTGAGTGCAGTATCGTAACTATGATAGAGAATTTCCTTTTTAACCATCCTTATTGAGTGCAGTATCTTAACTATGATAGAGTATTTCTTTGTTAACCATCCTTATTGAGTGCAGTATCTTAACTACGATAGAGTATTCCCTTTTTAACCATCCTTATTGAGTGCAGTATCTTAACTATGATAGAGTATTTCCTTGTTAACCATCCTTATTGAGTGCAGTATCTTAACTATGATAGAGTATTCCCTTTTTAAGCATCCTTATTGAGTTCAGTATCTTAACTATGATAGAGTATTCCCTTTTTAACCATCCTTATTGAGTGCAGTATCTTAACTATGATAGAGTATTCCCTTGTTTACCATCCTTATTGAATACAGTATCGTAAATATGATAGAGTATTCCCTTTTTAACCATCCTTATTGAGTACAGTATCTTAACTATGATAGAGTATTCCCTTTTTAACCATCCTTATTGAGTATAGTATCTTAACTATGATAGAGTATTCCCTTTGTAACCATCCTTATTGAGTGCAGTTTCTTAAATATGGTAGGCTGTTGCTTTGTAAACCATTCGGGTGGAGTGCATAAGGTAGCATTCGAAAGTCGGCATCATATACGTGCTATCGCAAGAAGCCGAATACACAAACGAACTGTCTCCAATACACGACGTTCTTAAATACCAATATCTGTTAACAAAACGCTACACCCAAAGTGTCGGAATAAGTTTGATACAGATCACTAACTGACCAATATATGGTTGAAGTCTAAAACGTTCACTTTAAAGATTTTTTACGTCATCATAAGGATTTCCAGCTTCACAATTTTGGCCTCTGCCATTATCAAAGGGACAAATATATAAAACAATATCTCAATGATTGAATGTACGTGTTGTCTGTACTGCCAGTGTTATGTTTTCTTTCTATCCCTATATTCATAGTCCATTCAATATATCCCGTTTGACTACTCAGTATGTACTGGGAAGCCATATTAAATATAGTACCTAGATGGTCACGTGACGAATTTGAACCGAGATAGTGATGACAGAGACAAGTTTATTGACAGTGGTTATGTAAACGCATCTTTTTCAGCGGTTTAATTTGTTATCAGTGTGGCATGTGTTATCTTGTAAATCCAACTCGATTCAAGCATAACACGTCACATAGATTGTCTGCAATAAAGAAAGAAAGATTTTCATTGCAGAGTTAGCTATTGGGCCGCAAGAAATTGGGAGGTATTCGGGCAAGGTCTTACCGCACTTTGAAACCAAACAATACTATTTTATTTCAGCGCCGTTGAAACTGATCGAATCACATTAGCAATAATATATATCATCCTAAGTTGTATTTAAGGTGTCTAAGATCGTTGATGACCGAAATATTACTTGGAATCAATGGGAACGCCTGAACATCTTGGTGAAAGTACCGTAAACGTGCTGAACATTTAACAATGGGAAAATAACTATCATTACAACGGACTTTACTATGGCCCTGCCTTGGACGGAACCCATTGCCTTCCTCATACGGACGGATGTTCTACAATTTGGTGCCAAATTAAGAATTGTGATGTTAGTTTGTCTGAGGTTTAATGTCCTCGCAACAGCCAGGGTCATATAGGGGAAACCGCCAAAAAGAAAGAGATAAGAAAAGATACATACCCCAATTGTAAGGGGAGCAGATCAATTGTGATCGCTTCAAATGTCCACTCACCCGAAGAAAAAAAAGGAAAATCCCGAATTCAGCAGAAAGCCATACATCAATGTCTTTTTACGACATGCAGTGGAAACCTGTAAGATGGGTATTGTCAAGTGGGGCGTTTGGATACGAAAAGTAGTTAGAAAGAGAGTGAATATAAAACCTCCTAAATGTTGGAATGGGTTCAGAAGAATGATTTTGGTCTTTGTTGTGTCTTCAAGCAATGGGCACAAAATCATTTCCATGTATGCACCTCCGCAGATTCGGGGAAAGAGTGGACTAGATGTATCTAACTACAAGTCGTAAAGGGCGATTTCGGGACGCCCTGAAGAATCGGGGGTTTTCCGCTGTCTTCTCCAAAGTGGACATTGAAGAAACAAAAACAATTTGATCTGCTTCCCCAGTTCAAATACTTGGAATCTTTTTATATTTTCCCTTTACTTCCATAATATCTAGGCCTGAAGAAGAAGAAGACATAACATGTTAGCCTATTAGAGCCCTTTTTGTCCGGCTTCCAGGCCTCGGAGCGGGAGTTAGATGATATAAGCCACACTTATGGCTTGCCTTTGACGATCGAAACTTCTTGCAAACTGTTATTGAAATCGGTTCAACTATTTTAGAGAAGCAAATATGTGAATAATTTAAGGACTCACGACGACGGACAAAAGGCGATCGCAATAGGTCAACTGAAACTGAGTCCCAGTTGTCATAAAATGTAAGCGTTCGTCATTAATGTCTTAATAAATATATATTCCGTCTTTGCGTATTGCAGAGTTAACTTCTTTTATGAGCAGGTATTGATTGTTAAATCATTGGTTTGTGTGGGAAAATTACGTCGTTTTCTCAAAAATTGATGACGTTACTCTCACAAACAAATGACGTAACAATCGATACCTGCTCACAAGTGCAGATAACTCTGCAATACGAAAAGACGGAATAGATATAATATTTGTCTTCATATGACTTTAATCTAAACTACACATAAACAAATCTTCGAACCTATACTGGTTCCGTTTGCTTTACTTGTTGCAGATGAACATCAAATTTATTTGCAAAAAAAAAAAAAAAATAGAATTTGAGAATGTGTATCCTATGAATATGTATATTTTCATAGTGTTTTTCCTTTTGCAGGAGGTGTATCTGGAGCTGTTCAAGAACGCCGATTACGTACTGTCTGCGTATGCATATACAACTAACGAATGGGGAGATGCTGCAAATAGCGTCATTCTTCATCTGCAAAAAAACGACGATGTGACCATTAAGGCAAACCCTCAATATGACGTAGAACTTTTCGGAGCTCAATCCCAGGTGTACTGCACATTCTCTGGAGCCCTCCTGTCAAAGACGGTTTCTGGGAATAACGGCGGGCCTAGCGGTAATATTATACATGTGATTGTATGTATCGTAATGTTATATTGACAAGTTTAGTATAAACGCAACCGTGCATAACAGTAAAAAAATGAGTGAGACCAAATGGAGATATGTACCGAACTGTCTTGCTGTGCGCTGTTCTTGAAATAACATGTTCATCTTTGCATACATAATTATAACATCAAAGCGAATATTTCCTGAAATATCTAAAGTTCCAAAATAGATTGTTTTGATAAGCAAAAGAAGAGGTATACTTTGTTGCCAAATTCGTTCATTAATTAGTTCAATAATAATGCGTGTAAAGTGGACAAGTTGGAGTGCGTCGAGCCTATTGCTGCTTCAAACAAATGAGCTTGAAATACAAGTCCCTGCCATCCGGTTTTGTTGACTAATGTAAGCCCCCTGCATAATCGGTTATTTTTCTTGAGTGCCTCCTGCTAAGAGGACACTGAAAAATCCAAAATTGATGTTCTATCCCGATTGCAACACTGAGGTACTTGTTTTTTTAATTTTCTACTTCTGCTTTTTGGATGTATCTCCATAGGCATCAGTCCTCATACAATCATCGCTGTTCCGGGGACGTTAAATCCTAACCCTTCCGGAACAGCCGGTCTTATTCTTATGCCGTGGCGCGGCGTCCGTCGTCCGTCCGTTGTCCGGCGTCAATATTTTAGTTTAAACAACTTCTTCTAAGTTACCAAAAGGCCTAGGGTGATGCTGAAGGGCTACCAAATTTGTTCAAATAAATGACCTTCACTTATATTCAAGGTCACAGGAGTCAAATATGTTAAAAAATTAAACAACTTCTTTTGAATAACCAAAATGCCCAGGTGATGATATTTGGCCAGTTGCATGCTGGGATGAAGGGCTACATAGATTGTTCAAATAAATGACCTTCACCCATATTCAAGACTGGGGTCAAATATGTTTGAAATCTTTAAACGACTTCTTCTGAATAACCAAAAGGCCCAGGGTGATGATATCTGGCCAGTAGTATGCTAGGATGAAGGGCTACCAAGTTTGTTCTAATAAACGGAGTCTAATATGTTCAAAATCTTTAAACGACTTTGGCAGTTGCATGCTTAGATGAAGGGCTATCAAATCATTTGAATGATCTTGACCCACTTTCAAGATCATATTTGGTCAGATATATATAAACCTTCAAATGACCTAATCTCATTAAAGCAAATGCCTAGGGTGGTGATATTTGGCAAGTTGCATGATGAGATGAAGGGCTATAAAGTTTGTTCAATGTAATGACCTTGTTCGACTTTCAAGGTCACAGGGGTCTAATGTTTTAAAATATTTTTACGGGTTCTTTTGAATGACTTATAGTCATGAATATTGATATTTTGCTTGTAGCTTTATTTTAGAGCACTTTTAAGGTTACAAGTGTGAGATTAGTACCAGGTGAGCGATGCATGCCCATTGGGCCTCTTGTTTCAATGGTGTCATAATAAATATTTCGTTTGTTCACATTTGAACATAGTTTGATATGTTTTGAATTCCGGTTTTGTAGACAATTCAGTACATTCTTGTTTTTTTAGGATTCAGTGAAGTCGCTTTCTCAGTGGGCTTAACAAACAATCTCAACATCACCGCCTACAAAAAGGTCCTCTGGAATTTACCATTCTCCAACTTAGGGAATGGCTTTGACATGAGCACGGGAACATTCACAGCCAAGATCCCCGGTGTCTACGTGTTCCACTTCCACGGGCTGTCCGAGACCGGCGAGGAACTTTACCTAGAGCTTTACCACAACTTCATGTACGTCGTGTCCGCCTACGCCTACGACGCGAATTCGTACGCGGCGGGAAGTAACGCGGTAACACTCACCCTAATGAGTGGTGACGTGGTCTACGTCGGGGTCCAGAGTGCGTCGATACTTTATGGAACGCACAGTGAGGTATATTGTACCTTTTCTGGATACCTACTGTCACCATTGGACCAGTCTCAGCCAATTGTCGGTTGAAGGTTTTGTCATTTGGTTTTCATAATAAAGTATAAAATTCCTTGCTTTATTTGATATATTCTGTTTGGTTGATCCAGTGTGATAATTATAAAGTTTATCATAATTTACCAATGGTCATAGTAACCTGGACACACTGATTTCGGTGTTTAAAAGTAAAACTGGGGGCCAGTGGAATTTGTGTATGTGAAATAGTTGGTTGTAAATGGTTGATCACCAGCATGGCAATACGGCTGGTCTTCGAGAGGTGCATTACGTAAGACTTCTTGGTACGGTTGCACCCTATTGGATGCAACGACTGTGTGGACTCTGTAGGGAATTTGTCAAGTCCAGGATGCAGTTATATAAATAGACGTAAACATAGTCATGTACATCGACATTACAATAGTCAAACCGAATACAATGTTACGTTCGAAGACCTGATCCGTGTCAGCCGAAAGGTAGAGGCATCTGACCGCCTACGATCACTAGCCCTCCACCACCGGGTCGTGGGTCAAAGTGGCCGAGTGGTTAAGGCATCTGACCGTCTACGATCACTAACCCTCCACCACTGGGTCGGGGGTCAAAGTGGCCGGGTGGTTAAGGCGTCTGACCGTCTACGATCACTAGCCATGTACCACTGGGTCGGGGTCACAGTGACCGGGTGGTTAAGGCTCTGACCGTCTACGATCACTAACCCTGTACCACTGGGTCGGGGTCACAGTGGCCGGTTGGTTAAGGCATCTGACTGTCTACGATCACTAACCCTCCACCACTGAGTCGGGGGTCACAATGGCCGGGTGGTTAAGGCATCTGACCGTCTACGATCACTAACCCTCCACCACTGGGTCGGGGGTCACAGTGGCCGGGTGGTTAAGGCATCTGACCGTCTACGATCACTAACCCACCACCACTGGGTCGGATGTCACAATGGCAGGGTGGTTAAAGCATCTGACCGTCTACGATCACTAACCCTCCACCACTGGGTCGGGGTCACAGTGGCTGGGTGGTTAAGGCATTTGACCGTCTACGATCACTAACCCATCACCACTGGGTCGGGGTCACAGTGGCCGAGTGGTTAAGGCATCTGACCGTATACGATCACTAACCCTGTACCACTGGGTCGGGGGCTTCGGTAGCGGATTGGTTAAAAACATCTGACCGCCTACGATCACTAGCCCTCCACCACTGGGTCGGGGGTCACAATGGCCGGGTGGTTAAGGCATCTGACCGCCTACGATCACTAACCCTCCATCACTGAGTCTTGGGTCCGAGATCGTCATGGGACAGTCGCTTGGTACTGGCCGCAGGTCGGTTTAACCTTGCCGTTCGTTTGATGTCATTTCCTTTCACAAGTTTAACGGTCCTTATGACCTCTTTTATGTTGATAGGCCGTTAAGAATCCTATCTGTCCCTGAACTTGCCAGGAACATATAGCTGTAAGAAATGATTTGTGCGCTCCTGCGTCTGAAATACGGTGTTATGTAAATTTGACGGATATAATTTATCTATCATCATTTTACCCGTATGTGAGTTATGGTAATCTTCCTTCATACAAATGATTGGTAAACTTGATGTTTGAACAATAGACAAATTGGCAACAAGTCGCTGGTAATTCAGCTTTGCTATTAGCGTATTTACACTCATTTGTGGCAACACTCTGTTTTATACCATGTCATTGATGTGCAAAAGTGTCAAATTGCTTGTTTTCTTTTATACCTCTTGAACAGGATGCTCTCTTGGCCCGACTCTTGTAAAGTCAATAACATGGTTTTGCTGTGTAGCATGATCTATTGATCTGGGGCTGCGATAGCTTTCTTCCTGATCGGGATATTTTCTTTAGCATTTGGGTTTCCATATATTAAGGTGTTTACCAAGTTTGACCAAAAGTAGCCTATCAGTTTCTCCGTTGTAGTTCTTGCAAGCGAATTGTACTCGCGTTCTCAACGTTTTTCTCATGAGCGTTTTATCCTAGTGTGTATGTTGATATGACGTAGCGATTTCTGGCGCGTCATTGTTTTTTTATGGAGGTAAAGTAAGCTTAAGAAGTAAATATAATAATCAAATATGTTACAAATAGAACAACAGATTAAATGCTATTTCTGCAAACATTATGGAAACGGGAGATTCGCCTCGTGCTCCATTGGATTTATTATCTCATAAACTAAACAAAATAAAAGGCTAATCCTTATATTTATAATATTTTCTTTTAACAATAACACCATTAAAAGAGTCGGATACAAGCATCTACCTTTTGTAATTTGCGTTCAAAATTATCTTGACGACATATTAATCCATGCGAAACAGCCATTCGCAGACAGCAAAACCCCGCACACTTTCTCCGTGACAACAAAAGAAAAAAGTTCCTCCATTTCAATATTTTTATTCACATAAAATATCCATAATTTACTTCATACAATATCTTCATCAATGTGTTAGTAGGTAATGGAATAAACAATTTTATATTTGTATGAAATTGAGGCAAAATACTATGCAGAAAATAATAATGGCCGCGTACGTCCATCGTTTGAAAGTGATGCGCCCAAAGACGGGAAAAAGAGAGTGCTACCATGTCGTCGAGCGATAGTGACTAGCCTAGGCCTGGTGGAAATTTAATATGCAGTTATTGAAATTGCTGTTTGTAAGCATACAAGAGGTTTGTACAGATGACATGTATGATGAGGATAAATCGTTTGTCGGCCAGGTGACTGTTGGGAGACGAGAAATTTGACCTACATTTCTTGGAACGATAGCCATCGTTTCTGTGTCATGGCGGCCGACACTCATGGATGAGAGAGTGGAGCTGATGGAGCGTTTTTGTACCGAGGAACAATCGCGACTGTAGCTTCTGACACTAGCTGACAAAAGCATCTTAATTAAAAAAAAATAACACTCTTACAAAAATAAAATTCAATGTTTTTATTTTGGTGTGTCGAACGCACGATAGTCTAAATGCTAGCATTTGTTTGTAAACATTGACACGAGGTTTGCGGAAAGAAGTCTGGCAATATTTACATATATTCATACGCGGTGAACTGGGTCAATTTCTAACACCCAAGTTATTGAAAAATAAATAGACTTGCCCACACTTACGTTATCGATTCAGAAACAGTGCCAATTGTAAACAAAAAATGGTTTCGTGTGTTTGCGATTAGCGTCCTATTATCTTCATGAAGGAGTTGGTTTGCTGTATCTGGTTGTTTTTACTTTGTTTGATGTTTTCGAAAATAAGCAAATAAAGTATATAGAAAAGAAATCTGGTAAAATTTGAATAGCGATTTTTTTACAGGTAACAAACACAGTTGGTGACATTTAAACCAACACCTACTTACACGTGCGCTACACACTAAACGTATATTCTGAAAACAGGGTTATACAGGTTGTTATGACCGAACGTTAAGATGCGCCCATATATTACGAGTAATGAGCTACATGCACTGTGTTTATATAGCTCCACTGACGATATCCGATGTTACAACACTAGGGGTCGTTTCAGTGATTCAATCAATAAGAAAGGGGTCATCTCAAAAAGTGATTTGAACAGCAGAAAGATCCGAGTACTGCCGTAACAAGAAGTTCTGAATAGGCAGAACATCTATTTGATATTTTGTTATTATGCTCCGTTCAGAAGACAATGCACAGTAATAGTATTTCTTATTTATTTTTTGATAATTTTAGCATCATATTAGCTAAACTGAGTTAACAACAAGCTCGATTTGCAGAAGCTTTTGCCGGAGATAAAATTTTAGCTATTTGTTTTTATATGTTTTTCATTTCACGTAAAAGCCATTGATTTGGTGGTATCTTTACTTTCGACTTATTTTGTTTTCTTGTGCCTTCTATTATTTTCCATTTTTGCCTACATCCGGAAACTGTAAAGCTTATTGAAAGGTTATTAGAAAGCAGAGAGAAATATAGATATAACTCAAATTTTTTCAATTGGCGCAGAATCTAGATTACTCCATCCCGACATTCAGTGGTGTTAATTTATAGAGATAATGCATTGGGGTAGTAATACACAAGGGTAAAAGGCCGATTTTTAAATTTCCCTATTGAAGGTGAACCCTGTGGATTGGCTGAAATTGAATACTTCAATGGTCGAGCTGGGTATCATTATGACTGGCTTTCAAGTCCTTGTTTTAATTTTTAACTGTGACTCAATCTCCGGTGCCTTCCGTGTTTCACACTATTCTAAACATTTTATTAATATTGTGCTCTTTATGATTGTTTAATGGTTATGTAAGTTTAAATATAGCCGGACGTACGGCCACTCATTACATAAATTCTTGAGAAGGCATGCTGTGGTGTACCGGGCTGGTACACGACGACCATTTGATCCTGTCTGCTTGGTCAATCGTCGATACGTTCAAAATAACCAATGGGTATGATGCAGTCTTTGTATAAGACATCGGATGCAGAGAAGACACAATAACTGGATCACTGTAAAATAACTGGTGGTTTTATGTACAAGTCACGTGTCACTCTATAGTTGCCTTCGTTTATTTTTAGTCCACTTGACACGCCTGAAGTAAAACGAAATGGGGATTTACTTTTATGTCACATATTTGGGTACGCAAAAGTGATACAAAATCTGTTGCGCACATCTATATACTTTCTGTAACTCTAACTTTTTATTTGAATTTCCTAATGCCTTCCTTGGCAAAACGTTTTGTTTCATCGGTTCAATGTTCCCGGTTCATCATGATTCAGGAAGACGAAGAATTCATTTCACATGATTTTGTCTCTCTCTTTACCAACACACCCATTGATGACGCACTTAGAATCATTCGGAAACGCTTAGAATTAAACAGATCCTGACGCAAAAGCACGATCCTCCAGATTCAGGACATCGTAGAAAGAACTTTTCATAATAGAGTTATCTATCTTTGCACAGCGCGTACCTTTAATTTAGCGTACAGTAAGTTTATTTCACGTGTTTTCTATTTTGTCTGTCCTGATCTCGACTACACATACACAACAAGAGATCGAAAGTAAATTATGTAAATTTTTTTTTTTTTTCTCTGTTATATGAGATGCAGTTCAATTTTTCTATGAATGTCAAGGTCGTTATTAAATGTCACAGTTGCCACGCGGGTAGTTTTGCCTTTATTATTACTGTATTAAAAAAATAATGTCGATTTTTTTTCATACCCTGTGTATTGGAATAAGTTAAATGAATTATATCAACCTTATTTGGACATATAACGTGCGTGAAATGACAAGTAAAGAAATTTGATAGTTTTGAAACATTCGATATGTCAGTGCTGAATATCGCAGTTTTGGTAAAAAAAACCTCACGATTGAACTTCAGTTGTATACATTTTCTTACTAATGCATCAAGACTACGCGCACTTTTTGGTTCAATTAACTGGTTTGACAAACACTGTTTAGACTTACGTCAAACTAAAAATAAATAGGTTTACATGTAAAGGTGTAAACATATGCAAAATACATCAATACTGAACAAATGGATGTAAAATACTGTATGTATTATAACCTATTGTTAAGACCAATTCAGTGTAAATAACTACGGTTTTATATGTTAAAGATACATTACGTACAATGTATACCAAACAAAAGTCTATAAAATAGTCACGTAATTGTTGACATCAGCGCATTCAATAATACAAATCATAAAATATTTGACTGTTAAAGTTTGATCACATACAACTAGATAAGGCTGAACGTAAAATGAAAATGTGTCTGACGTTGGTATGGCCTACATTTCACAACAAAGACACTTCCTTAAAAGAAATCACAATTTTAATAGGACGCTAAAACCTATCAGTCAAACACGATTGAGTCTCTAAAATTGTCGGGCTGTTACTTAGTATATTTGGTATAAAAATAAGTAAAATTGAGGATGGCGTTTTATCATTATAAATACCTTATCTTTGTGTAGTTAAAAGAACCTTTCAGAGTGGTCTATATTTAATATGTATTCGCTGTTGTGGGAGTTAAGGGATGGTACAGTATATTTTATTTACCTTATACACGCAACTCAACATGAACTCAACTTCCCAAGTATTTTTATTGTGGGATCGGAGGTTTCCCCGACATTGATCGTCTCTGTCATCACAAAAATGTTCAATTTTAGTTCGGTGCTGTAATGTACGGATCATCAGCTTAAACTGTCAACATGATGTGAATGACCTATATTTATATTCACATTTGCATGGCATTGCCACTATATAGCCTCTTTGAAAGCTGTGTCGTTGATGGGACTTTAATTACCATGCATCACGAGACACAATTCTTAGCGTATGAATACAACACTGACCGGAACTACAATATCCAATATAAATGAACATGACGGCTGCTGGAATATCGCTGGGCACTTTGGGATTTGACAATGTCATTGTAAATTTATGTGCAAAATAAAAAATAAAATAAAATAAAAAACACTTTTATTACAACGAAAACAAGACCAAAGTCTGCAATATCGTACAAAATGCACATCGGTTGAAATCACCAATGCCGGCAATGGAAACAATTTTAACGCTCATGCAATTTATTCAGAAATATCGTCTGTTACACTTCACTGATCAACAGGGGTTCGTTACAAATGTCTGAAATACACATATTCTATAGACCTACTGACACATATGTTACAGACCTACTGCTATGAGTCACAGCACACATAAACATTTCAGACATTTGTAACGAACCTGTGCTCCGTCGCAAGATCACTCACTGCAAACGCTATCAGTTTCACGCGTCTCGCATCCACGGTTTCTCAGTTTCTGACGACATGTCAAATAACGAGTCTGTTATAGAATCTACCGACTGTTGTCAGGTTCCCATACAATCATCAAATTAATTCACGCCTGGATTCTTCACAATAACTTCCAAAAATAACTCCCTCGTGGAGGGCAAGGTCGGATTTACGGTGGTCACTGTATTTGTCCATGCGCGAAATTTGTTCCGGGGAAAAATCGAAACAATTTCAAATCTAACTTTCAGCTCAGTGTTCTATTGATAAACTTAAATCACCCTATAGACATATCATACGCAATTGTATTGATACTGAATTGTGGAATAACATTGAAGTGTTTGTTAAAATTTCAAAGTACCACTTTGTTTACCAATCAGCACGCGACAATACGCTGTTCAAACTATTGAACGAAATTGTGTGGACCGTCGATAAGCCGGGCATTTTTAATTTTAAATATAAATTATAAGTTAAAACAGAACATAAGAGGGAGAGAAAACGTAAATATAAGTATTGAACTGTTTTTGTATGGTATTTATGATCTATTTAAATCACACAGCTTTGTAAGCAAACAAATCATAATGCGTTAACGCGCATTATGTTGTTTGCTTTCAAAGCTGTGTCATTCAAATAGATCATAAGTACCATACAAAAACAGTTCAATGCTTAAATAACTGTCGCTTAAGAGCATGTCTATTTCATTCCCATGTCTAGTGAGGAAGGCTTTGGGTTCTGTCCCCTGGCCGATACATACCTAAAAATGGTAGTTTCTACTCCTGCTTAACGCTAAGCAATTTAGGAGTGGGACGACTGGTTCGCTCGTTGTCAGTATAATGTGACATAGTGTCCTGTTGGGTGTCTTCGGCAATATGATGCAGTGAGGTAGCACTATAAAGTCGGCATCAGTTCCGCGCAATCACAAGGAGACAAACACGAACATATCGCAGCCTCCCAAAACACAAACGCATACACTACACGCATGCATCTTGTACACAGGGAAGGCCGTCCTTAAATGACCATAGCTGTTGATAGGACGTTAAACAATACTAAACCAAACCAAACCACATCCCATGTCAAGTTGCCTTAAGCGTAATTTAAATATTTCGTTAGTTTTCCCGTTACACTGGTTTATAACGCCATGCACATTTAATTGTTCCGTTTTACTTGAACTAGAAATCAGCTACCCTTAACCTCAGATGAACTTGGTTGGCACATGCTTAGTTGGGTTTATATCAATCGACGAAATCCCGATCCAGTTTATCTCACCCTAATTTCAAAGAACATATGAGCATTGCCTTGCCTTAGCATTTCACGTTCCTTGGACTTCTATT
Organism: Mizuhopecten yessoensis; assembly: GCF_002113885.1. NCBI lineage: Eukaryota > Metazoa > Mollusca > Bivalvia > Pectinida > Pectinidae > Mizuhopecten > Mizuhopecten yessoensis. The sequence continues at coordinate 410,200 of NW_018408648.1, forward strand.
TCGTGACGAAGACATTTTCTCCCCGCCTATAAACAAAGTTATGTACGCTGTAAATCTCGTTATCCAAGAAAACAGCGAGCGCACCTACTGGTATTGATATATATTCTCGATTACACAATGTTCTTTTGCATATATTTGCTGACTCCTGCATAGAATTCATGTCATCTCCGATGTGGTTTGCACTGGAGAACAGTGCCCTAATGTTGATTTCCGCTTGAATGACCATTTCTTCTCTTCCTTGTGTCTCCTCCTCCAGTTTCCGCATCCCTTTCATCTTCCGCCTCATCAACACATATGGATGTCCGTCTTATTTTGCAACCCCATACACTTCCGTTTGACGCTGTATCCCTATGTCCTTGTCTCCATATGACATTGGCTCTTATGAGGGCGCTAAACCAAAAAATACAAAAAATAGTCCTAAAACAATTGTAGTTGTTAATAGGACGCTAAAGACTATACGATGAACGTTCTGTCTCCTCGCCAGTACGTTCCTTGGCGACAAATGTATATTGTTGTATCGCTTATATCGGATGTTATGCAATGTTCACTTATTTGCGTTTTAAATTCGTGTTGTGCGTCTTCTTGACGAGCTAAGGTTGAGAGGTGCATTTAAGCTTACAGGTGCCTAACACCGTTTACCACTAGATGTTACTTATGATGTCAAAGAGTCGGTTAAATTCTGTTCTGATCTCGACTATACATACACAACAAGAGATCGTAAGTACGTTATGTACCACATATGTAGCTTGTATTGTATCGAGGGATGCACGTAACACACACACACACACACACACACACACACACACACACGTTATCGCATCTATCAAAAATAGATATAGTATGCCAATAATTAATCAAATTGCATCATACAGCTGTTTACGTCTTATGTTAATATATTACTACCATAAGTGTGCCTTGGTGTTTTCTTTTCGACATGGGGACGTGACATTGTTCGGATTTGACCTAGACACGTGGCGGATTTCGTCAACGAAGTAGAAGGCGCTTACCCTTCTGGAATACGTGGCATGAGTATCTTTGTATCTTTGTAAATCCCTCCTTTCTTCATTTTCATTTTTTGCGCTAATTTTAATCGATTCTAAGTTCGAACTATGTATTTTTCGGCATTTCGGTATTTCTCCATTACTGTGCCCCTGCCCCATTCGTATCGTTCGCGCCTCATATTCTGTCCTGTCCATCTTCTTCCTTTCATTTCTCAGCCTCCATTTTACCACCCCATATTCTCTTTGAAACCCTTACTTTCTGGCCCTCTCTGCATTTAAACAACTCGATATGCTGTAAATAGCCAGATATTAATACTTCCTCTAAAAGCATCACAGGCATCAATGTAAATTGTGACGTGATTACAGTAGAGGTTTAGTGAAGGATGTGACTCGCGGAACGTTAATATCGACTAGTCCTTTTACAGTTCTGTCAGTTATAGACAGAGAAATCGTGACGCCTCCCGTGAATTATCGGCGTGACATTTAATCCGATACCCTCAGATGGTTCTGATTGATTGCAATCAAAATGCAATGTGAATCAAGTGTCGCATATGTAGGGCGCGTTACACATCAGGGAACGGTTTCAGATTTTGATATTCGAAAAGTGAGGTTCAATATTGTTTTGTTATTTCATTAGTAATATTAGTAATAAATATCACAGGATACTTAAATATTTGAAATGATAGTTTCTGATCACAATTGAAAATCAAACAAAAAATCAACATAATACAAATAGTTGCAGACCATTTTCGTAAATTTAGAAAACTCATCCGAATTTTGCTAATAAAATATTGAAATTTTAATTAAAAGTTTCATTTCGGGAAGGCCATGAAAATTCTAAAGAAATGTTGCTGGGGCAACTTATGATGAACCGTTTTACAGTAAAATGTAATTAATGTCATTATCATAGGGCATAAGGAACGAAATCTGGCCGCAATCAGACCGGGACATTTAATGATGAAAACCATCCTTATTTTCGCTTGTTGTACGGAATTCGGTGTTGAACATTTTATGGTCACGTGTAGAGATCTAAAACAAGTTTGTAATATTTATTGCAATGTGCAAATCATGAAAGAACTTTTTGAAGAAGTTCCATGGACAATCACTATTAAGAGCATACAGGAAATCCATTGTAGGTTTATGTACTAGCGTATAGCGTTTACACTACTCGTGCCATAGTGATTATTACAGTTATACAATTTTAATCTTTAAGTTACTTTTGATATTTGTAAAGTCTTTTAATTTGTTTTCTTTTGTTTAGACGCTTAGACCAAATGTGACCTTCTTGTGGCGAGGGGCCGTTAAGCCTAACCAAACACACAGACTCATGTTGTGCCCCCCTGTACATCGTGGTTTTCTTCCCTAACATTAACCCTTCTGCTTTGAAGCATTATGGCATTGGAGAAGCCAAAGTAGATCTGCTGCTCCCATTACACCCTTGAGAAATATGCTGTTTTCTCACCTTCCGTTTTTGTGATATCTCCCCTGGCATCCTTTTCAATAGCGGGTCACTCACAGAACTGAATTAAAAGAGCTTTGATGTAAATACAAAGATGAGAATACGAAAGGGTAAAAAATAACATAATTCGAATTCATAATCTATAGAATTAGTGCATAATGTGGACAACGGAAATGGAAACCCTACACAAATTACAATAAGACCAGGTGTTTCGGAAGGGTAGGCATCTTCTGTTTCATTGATGGCTCCCGCCATGTAAATCTGGGTCAAAGCCAATAAGTAATGTCACGTTGTCAATCATGAACAGGAAGTGACAACAAACGCACAAGGCTAATTAATTAGAATACTCAAAAACATTGATCTTCTTATCACATAAAGATATAAAATAGTTGCTTAAGATATCCCGACGGCGACCAAAAATCTTGACAAAAGTCTTCATCAACCGGCATCTTTGGAACAGTTTTGTTGTAAGATTGCCCGTCAAATGTTTATCCCGGCTCTTGGATACCGAATCAACTGCTACATGTAGGGGAAGCAAAGAACGTCACTATCAAGAAAGGGAATGTTCACGATAGGAAAGTCGAAATCGTTTTGTTAATTGCACAGCTTAGTTGTGATCTATCTCTGTTGGCGATGTTGTAAGCAAAGATCTAGGAAATCAGCTGAAGAAGAGTATGTGGTATCCTGGATTTTAATCTCACGAGGGTATATACTATCGATGTAGTCAGCCAATGTATTGTCATTCAAAGACAGCACATACAGATACATTTTTCGTTATCAGTCCTTATTAACTCATCCATAAATTCAACTCCGTATGAAAACAAAAACTGAATCGTCCATATATGTTCCAATAAGAATGCCTACAGTCTACTTTAAAAAGTTGTTACTAAATTTAACAAAGAAACAAGAAACTCAACCATTCTCACAACTTCATCCTCAGTATATCTCATTCCGACTTTTGTTGTGCTTTTCACAAAACATGTACCTTAAAAATTTTACAACCCTACATTTATTTCGCCGTTTACCTTTCTTGGAAACGATACCTCTCATAATTACGGAACGAAGACATCCTTTCAGTTTGGTGTGAGGCGTTGTAATGAACAGGATCGAAAACCAAAATCTCCACTTGCCATTTATTTCACTTCTTGAGTATACCGTGTCAAAATACAGCTGTAATAAAATAAACCAACCGTCCATGTTGGTCATGTTGTAAGTAAAGATGGAGGAAAAACGGCTGACGTTGCAGAGTCTGTAGTATATTTAATTTCAAGTTTTGGAGACGACAAACCATCGAGGTGGTCAATAAATGTATTGTTACTCGGAGACAACACATCGTCGACATCTAAGTGTGAAATTAAAGAGTACCTGGATATAGATTTTTGCTACCAGTCCTGACAAACTCAGTAATTAGTTTAAAGCAATGTCTTGAAGCACTGCTTCCTTTGATTACCGCAATCATGAATAAATCATTGGTTGAGTCAAAGGTTCCATTATGTTTCAAGAAGGCACATGTCAGACCATTGTTAAAAAAGCCTGGAATGGACAAGGAGGAGTTGAAAAACTACCGCCCAGTTTCAAATCTTCCTTTTCTGTCTAAGATCTTGGAGAAGGTTGTGTCCCGGCGTTTAGAGGTTCATCGCCATGCAAACAGTCTCCCTGAAAAATCATGTCACAGAACTTAACTAAGAAATTGTCAACCAGGAAATCAATCATCCTTAGTATATTTCGTCTAGGACTTTGCAGTAATGTTTACAATTGCCCAAAAATTATTATTTCTTAGTCAGCTCGCATAATAGGAGTACGAAGGTATGATGTATGAAAAGGGTCGAAAAGTCAAATGTTTTGATAGAAAATACATTTTTGAGAAGAGAGTTTGTATCATTCCAAATCCACATACCATTAATTCCACCACATAAGTATACAGTTTCACAATACGACGGTAACCCTGAGAATGGTAGGCAGAAGTTTGGATAATGACTTGGTCGTGTTACTAGTATAGCGACATAACGGTGTTTTAAGGATTCTAGTGAAATTGGTATTAGTAGTACGGAAGCGTAATTAGCTAGTATCAGGCTTTCGAAAATTGGAAAATGTATAGGCGGGGTTTCCTTGGTTATCGAGCATGTCTTGTTCTTTCTCCAAGCAGCTAATATAAAAGTGTCTACAGACAAAATTCTAGTTATAGGCTGATTTGCCTGGAGACACAACTACATACCCGTCATAAAGAATGTTAAATGTGTTTTTGACATTTGGGTCAAGAAATGCAGACCAGAGTTTTGTTTTCATTCTAGATTTCAATACAAATTCAGATGGATAAACATAAATATTGTGCTGAATTATGGATATGCTTTATATCACGTTCAAATCTGGTTTTGATTTAGTTTCACAGGAATTTCTTCTTTTTCCTCATTGATCGAATTATGAACATTTTTTTCATAATGACTTTTGTCTCCTCAGTTCATTTATAAGGAGAGCCAGGGTTGATGAGCCCTGGGTTCCCTCCTTGTACAAAAACAGGCCCTCACAAGAGGCATTTTTTCTATTCTTTCACCCATTATTTGCTAAGAGAAAACATGTGATTTTTATCAAAATTTCCAAAACTATGTAACCAGTGGAGGAATCTCGACTGCCAGTATCCACCCCCTTTTGTAAAGTCTTTCACATCATAGTAAATGTATATTGCAGAACGCGAAACGCCCCAACTGGATGAAAGGTATCATTTTTATGGCTGTTATTGTGTAATTTGTAGGTTAAGTTATTGTGTTGTTGATGCTTGATATTGTTCTTGTTCTCAAGGTTGCGCTGTGACGTCAGGCTTGCTGTCCTCATGCTTCTCATATATTGAGCTCGTTGAAGGAAAACAAGAGCAGACCAAATAATAATTCGTAATACGAATTTAAAATCGATTAAACTACAAAACAATGCAAACCAAAGAAATATGTATACGGAGACACTAGAAAAAAGCTCATGGAGATCAAAACAAAAAGTTTCCGAAAAATATGTATCTTCTGCTTAATGATTAATGGACGACATCCACAATGTCTATCTAGGCTAAATCACTGTAATATCACGTTTTTAAATACAGGACCGGGTAGTTATAATGAAAAACACCCTCACAGGTGAACAATTGACGAAATCCCGATCCAGTTTATCTCACCCTACTTTCATAGAACATATGAGCATTGCCTTGCGTTAGCATTTCACGTTCCTTGGACTTCTATTTCGTGACGAAGACATTTTCTCCCCGCCTATAAACAAAGTTATGTACGCTGTAAATCTCGTTATCCAAGAAAACAGCGAGCGCACCTACTGGTATTGATATATATTCTCGATTACACAATGTTCTTTTGGATGCATATATATTTGCTGACTCCTGCATAGAATTCATGTCATCTCCGATGTGGTTTGCACTGGAGAACAGTGCCCTCATGTTGATTTCCGCTTGAATGACCATTTTTTCTCTTCCTTGTGTCTCCTCCTCCGGTTTCCGCATCCCTTTCATCTTCCGCCTCATCAACACATATGGATGTCCGTCTTATTTTGCAAACCCATACACTTCCGTTTGACGCTGTATCCCTATGTCCTTGTCTCCATATGACCTTGGCTCTTATGAGGGCGCTAAACCAAAAAATACAAAAAATAGTCCTAAAACAATTGTAGTTGTTAATAGGACGCTGAAGACTATACGATGAACGTTCTGTCTCCTCGCCAGTACGTTCCTTGGCGACAAATGTATATTGTTGTATCGCTTATCATAGTAAATGTATATTGCAGAACGCGAAACGCCCCAACTGGATGAAAGGTATCATTTTTAATTGATTCAAAATTGATACTATTATGTCATTCATTCTTTCATTCATCTTTCATTCTTGTCAATAACTGCAGATATTGTTTTTTCTAATCACAATTTGCATTATGCATATAACTACTATGATTCAATACATTATACATGATACACCTTTGTTTTCACTTAAGTTTTGTTTGTTTAAATCCATGCTTATATGTATTATTTTGTACTCATTAAGAATCAGACAAATTATTTAATGACTCCTAGATAAAGGAAATACTTATTTGAACTTTTTAATATTGAAATGTTCATTTTTAAGAATTGTTTTAAATTGTTTACGTTATATTGATTATTTACAAAAACATTATTTTCAAATTTCAATTTATTTCTTGATTTCCAATATACCATTTTGTTGTAAGTATAAGATTGATAACTGGGGTTACATTTGTGTTAAGGTTATGGCATCCGAAAGTGACATCTGTTTCAAAGAGTTTATCAACTAGTTGTGATGGTAAAATACTGTTTATAGCTTTGTGTATATATGGTATAATTAATTTCCATATTCCTTTAATGAAATTACATCTATAACACAAATGTTGTTGATTCGCGAGGTCGATATGACAGAAGTTACATTTCCATCAGAGAGTCACATCTTCTTTAGCTTAAAATTAGTTGAAAATATGTTATGAAGACATTTCCATTGGAAATCTCTACATTTTTCTGTTAGCAAAAGATTGGTTTAGAATTTTCCATATGCTTTCCCAATTAAATATTTCATTTTCATAAAGTGTTTCCCACTTCTGTTCAGTATTTGGTTGGTATTCTTTATCTAGTATTATCTCTATCACGACTTTATTGTTGAAGTTTTCTGGTTTTATAACAGTTTTTATTAAAAATAATGCTATTGGTACCAAATATCATAATTTTTACTTTTTTTGACTCTATATTCATTTCTTAAAGTGTAATAACGAGTAATATATTGACAGACGTTGATTTTTGCAGTGCAAGGGAAAAGTTTAATGTTATGAAAATAATATGTAACAAAGTGTTAAATTGTACAATAATGATTTTGATCTTAACAGTTAAATATGTCCGAAGCAAAACCTCAGAGCATTTCACGGGGATAAACCAAATTTAGTAAGAATGTAAATGTAATTAAGGTGGAGTACGGTTTATGAAAAGACGGTCAATACAATGTGTGCGTTGTCCTCTTACAATGTACCTCAATCATTGAAACAGTATGCTTATCTGCTAAACACTCCCTCCCGGAGTAACCAAGCTTATCCTGGGATGACATATTTAGCTATACCAAAAGCAAACCGCTTTGATCTTTTATTAACATCTGACCCAAATGTAAAAAATGCCATATTGTGTATCGGGATACTTTCCTAGCGGTTAGATGATCCTTATATAGATCAACAGCTGGGTAAATAAAGAAATCGTTATCTGTGGGGGACTGTGGATCCACCTGCAATACTGTGTCCTGTTTGATTCCCAGGAGAAGGTCGCTTTAAGGATGAATTAAACGTAGCTAGATACGAGTAAGGCTTTCTTTCATTTTTTTTACAACATTCACAACTATTATTGGGCCAAGATATATGTCATTGTCATGTTCAAGTAATGTTGTATACTTTTGGTAGCTTATGATGGTAATATAGTTACATGGCGACTTGTTTAGGACCAGTACGTAGCACAATACCACCAAAAGTTCACAATCAGCGCCTCTAACACAAGTGATTACGTCACCGGGCTGACGTTAACGCGCCCTGTGTGTATTCTACCTTGTTAGTTTGCGCATTAATATCCTAATTTTGCTACCGGTCTCCATTACATTAACGTGCCTGTACGCTCATGCAATATCGTCTAGTGTTTCCCTGAATCCTGGCCGATCTGACACTGAACAATTTTGTAAATATCGACATATCTCTTCCTAAAATTGCCTGAATTAGTTTCCATTATTTCGCGGTTCGCCGCATCAGCAGCTGATAGAAAGCTCTGCTAAAGTTGATTGATAGAATTTGTATTTGTTACGTCGATAATGTTAGTTAAAAGTACGTCTACTCTGTGTCCGGTAAGGATCAAACCAAACAAAATGTCTTTCTGGTGTCGTTTGCTAAGATAGAATGCAGACTGTTTAGCAGTTTTCCGACTTTCGGTTCTATTATAATTATTATTATTATTACAATGTTTCCATAGCATAAATAGTTATGGCTTTCAACTAATAAATATGTCATTTATTCTAATTCGAACCTTGAAATTAAGTCAACCAGTCAAGTATACGTTAAATCATTCAATCAATCAAATTTGTTTGCGTAGAATTAATAAACTTCTTTATCTTATTGTTTTCAAGTTTTTTTTATATTTTAAAGATTTCAATAACATCGTTTCGTTAGAGCCGCTTCAAGAGACTATTGTTATGTTCTAGTTCGCTCCTCTCAAAGAACATAAACTTTTTATCATATAAACTCAAGCTCATTACTGGGAGTTCGTCCGCCTAGCTAAACGAGGACGTACATTTATTCACTTGATACAAAGCTAATCGAAATTTCAAACACCGAGTCCCGAACTTTATATTCCTCTCTGTATTCATCTCCATCTGGTTATAAACTGTTAAGAACATCCATGGTGTGCTCGACCATTAAAGATTCTGCAATCACAAAATGAAAGACACAGAAATCCGAAAAGGGGCGGGCGGGTGGGAAAGTCCGTATCGTTCGATGGCTAGGCAGACACTAGGCTAAACTAACCTATCGCACGTGCATGTAATGCGGCACGTGCTGAACTCTGCCCCGAACCTTTCCAGACACTCATTTACAGATTCAGTTTACACTTCTACCAACACTCTTATCAAACCAGCTATTATACTACCAACACTATGTCCTTGTCCTGAACCGTTTCGATGTTATATATTTACATTTCTAATTGACATTTTTTCTAAACAGCTTTCACCACTATAGTATCACGTTAATAACATCCAACGTCATTTTCTTTATATATTACTATTATCTTACTGTATAGCGGTAACATTTCACGGGGATATTAATTTCGCTATATTCGCGCTTTGACTAATAACTGCGAATTCTAAACACCAGCGAAATAATCGAAAATGTTAACTACTTTTACGGACCTTATCACAACATGTTGAAAATACTTATAACCTAACGCAGTAATGCAAGCTTAAATTAACTCAAATCAGATTATCACCGGACAATTGGACAGTCCATGCCAAAACAACATTTACATATAAGTGGACAAAACAAATGTATGTGTACACAGTAGGTGATTAATTGATTACAGTTTACTCCTACAAAGATACAAACACATTTGATTTTCTTTCGAGTGAAGTCCCTAGCGGATGAAAAAAGGTCAAAGCAAAATTGAAGGCACGAAGATAGCTGTTTGATTGGTAACAGGTAAAAAAAAGATCAATCATTAGGATGATACATGTCTTTTGAAGATTACAAAAGAGAGACGCCCGACTTTAAAGCCTGTCAATTTTTACCGTTACGTGACCGCGAGATTCTTTTGATGTACATCAAATGATCAAACTAGTATTCTCGTCTCATCTTCAAGGTGCTGCACACTGCGCCTTCTCTTTTGCAGCCGGTGCTGTCATTTTGGGGCAATCCAGTAGACTGGAACAATCGGAGTAAAGTATCTTGCTCAAGGATACAACACAGTGCTGTGCCGTGCCGTGCCGTGCCGTGCCGTGCCGTGCCGTGCCGTGACTTGAACCCGCAACCGTTCTGTCACGAGCCCGGCGTTCTACCAATAGACTACGGTGTCGCCAATGAATTATCGATCTTTAATGAATAATGATTTTGAACAGATTGTCTGTCACTACTAATGACCTTCTCTAACTTCCTTTCTCGTTCTTTTTCGGCATTGATTCCATTTATGATAGTTGATTATGAAGCAGTGTCATAAGTTGTAAAAATGCTAAGTATAATACGCACGTAGCTACTCCTATCTGGTGGGTCTTTTCTGTATGACAAAAACCACAAGACTTGTCAGAGCATTACTTATATGGATTATCAAAGAATTTGGACCAAGCCGGGACAGATCTACCGTATTCCATACATGCTTTTTACCTTTAGTATCTGGAAAGTACTATATTTGTAAGCAACATCTTCGTTGCATACTGTGATGAAGAGAACATTCCGTTCACATTAACATCGTTCTTTCTTTTTGTTATTTTGCGGTAATTACATGCATTTTTAGTCCAATGCAAGATAATCAAAGTATGCATTAAAAGTTTTTTTCAGACCAGCGTTTGGTCCAACGACCCCTGACAATTATCATTAAGCAATAATACTGTATACTGGGATTTTTTTTCTTTTTCTTTCTGTAGATCAACCTTCGATTTTTCCTACCTCCGTAATGAGGGCAATTTATCATTATAGTGAAAATCAATAAACAATAAATAACATATTGGACATAGTTATGAAATTAGATGACGAAATTAAGACTCGACTGTGGTCATTCAAATTTTATACACAGTGCAACGAGCTACGGGCAATCTAATTATCTATACACACCAGTGACGTACGGAGAATCACATCGTTTACTCACACCATTAAACTACGATACCACAGCTAGACATACACACTACTAGTACGTATGTAATCTTCTGACGCTATGGTGGTCAATCAGTTACATTGCTTTCAATTTTAGGCCAAACGAACAATATTTGAAGAGTAGTTTATTACGTCTCATTAAAAATATTACAGACTAGACATTCACTTGTCATAACAACTTATCTATGATTACGAAATTCGATCACGTGATAACCTGATACGAGCGTTACGAGGAGGGCTAGTAATGATCAATACCGATTACTAAAGAACAAGTGACCGGAAGCGTCAATCCGCTGGACAACAGACTAAGTGATTGGACAAATTGATATTTATTAGAAATTGTGTGTTCATTATTATCTAAATCATTCCGTGATAGATTGTAATTCCGTCAATTATCGAGATAATGTCATCTTAGAGGGTTATGGACACTTTTACAGATCATAGCGGTATCAAGTAGGTTTGACATTGTTAAATGCCATAAAGAATGTTGCTGCCAAAAGGAAAACTAGAACAGACGTGAGCCAGGAAAACTCCCCTGATAGTGAACACTCGGACCCGGTTGTTCCAAGTCTGATAACATTATCGAGTTGTTAACTCATTTATCACAATGTTACTTTTAAGAATTATTTTTAATTTTATAAATATGTATGTGAACGTTGTCATTCAATGAGTATTTCAACCTTTCACAAAAATTTCATTCGTGCAACTATTCCAGCTGCATCCACTGAAGTGTTAAAGTATTCGTCACTGATCTCACACTTCGTAAGAATGTTCAAAAGAGGATGAACATATTTTAGTTTTCGAAACAACATCTATCAACAACGCTTTGGCACTGTTTTGAGTAGTCCGGTGTCTCCCATTGCGGCCAATTTGTTCATGGAACATATGGAGCAAGAACCCATAGCCACAGCCCCCATAGAATGCAAGCATAGCTTATGGAAACGATATGTTGACTGCATACTTGAAAGAAGGGGTCACAGAAGGATTTGACCACACATATCAACACCATATAGATGCCACTAACAACATCAAATGTACATGTGAGGATGAAACCAACAACACAATGCCCTTCCTAGACACTCTACTGGGAAAGAAAGAAGGCGGAACCGTGAAGGTATTGGTCTATAGAAAAAAAGACCCATACGGACCAATACCTGAACTTTAAATCTCACCATCTTTTGCACAAGAAGTTAGGCGTCGTACGCACATTGCTCAACAGATGTGATACAATGGTAACAGAACAACAGGACAAAACACGAGCAGAATCACATCGCTAGGGCAATGAGAACACGTGCATTTCCGGAATTGGCCCTGAAACGGGTTCTGAACAGTGTAAAAGTGAGGGGAAGAACAAGAAAAGGCCAAGTAAGGATAAGAACAACACCAAAGGTATATAAAAAGGAATATCCGAAACCATCCAGATGATATATCGCGGTCATAACATAGCAACACCCATGAAGCCCCACAAGACGCTTCGTAATATCCTAGTTCACCCTAAGGATACATCACCCAAAAGGAAACGTCGCAGAATGCGTATACAAAATCGGATGCATACACTGCGACGCATCGTTTATTGGAGAGACTGGAAGGCGATTTGGGATGCGCCTTGGTGAACAGCGGAAAGATAAGGAAACCCAAGAAGGTAGGAAATTCACCAGATCGGAAAGGAAGCAGTCGGATTCCAATATAAATAAATCGGCAATTACAGACCATTCCACACAGAAAAATCATGTGATTGACTGGTATAACTCCAAACTATTTGAAAGAGAGAGTAATCTGTTCAAGCGGCAAATAAAGAAAACCATCTGGATACGCCGCAGTGGGCCAGGTCTAAATCGAGATGAGCGGGCTCATCGACTCTCGCACATCTATAATTATGTATAAAATAATATGCGCTTACAGCGTAGCCGAATCGACAACGATTTTGTGGACAACTAGTACACATTTACACCTTTGTGTGCATACGCTTCACTAGTCATTTGTCTGATGCAGGTGGCAGTGTACATACCGTACTAGTCATCGAAACGTCACATAATAATTCTTATTGGTTGTGTAAAAGGAACTTTTCATAATCCGTTCTTACTAACATGAGGAAAATGTTTAGAAATAGGAAAAAAAGGATGAACATCAGCTGCGTCCTTAATAAATATGTTTTCGTACAAGTTATAAATTGTTTTTCCACTAAACATCTTTTCGTTGACTTATTCGACATATTCACTCTGTAGTCATGGCTTCCCGCGATGCTGTATCTCCCCGACGTATGGCACTGAATGTCTGTTCAAGTCTGGTCCACGTGGAAAAATAACATGTATCAATGACGTCAATACAACGGAAAGCTGAACATCCCTGGTTTTCCGGTTTCCACCCGATATCATCTGCTGACGACGTGGAATGACATAAGCTGTAGCTGACGCATCATACCAGCTTACCCGACGTAATATGAAAATATAGATATAAACGTTTACATAGAATAGTAAGATGATCGGAATTAACACTAACTCTGTTTTATAGGTGGTCACGATGGTTTTTCGGCTTTCTTAAAATGACACACGACTTAATGCAATAATGACTAATGACTGTGTGTGAACATTACTTCCGTGGTCAGTCCAATTTCTATTATAACTTACCCATGAATAGTGGAACGAAATATGAATAATATGAAATACATAAATACCCACTTACCATCCTAATATGCTTCGTGACACAATCCACTCTTCCTTCATCATTGCCTAGAACTATTAGGTATTTTGCAAGATGCAGTTTGAGATTAGACGGGGATATCTTAATGACAGGATTCAATGATTGCTGGTTCCAAAGACCAAAAGACATGTTGCGTCGCCCAGTGCTGCGCTTATGTACAAACATGCCTGTTTTTTCTAACGTTTTAAGGCTTATTGATTCATGAAGCATTCATTATATTTCGTTAAAGTGTCATAGATACATATATGTTTTGTTTGTATTGAGTGCTTGGATTAATCTCAGATCTCTTTTAGTTCATATTCGGTGGCTCTGTAAAATGTCAATGTTTTCTCTAGATGACATACTGGTACCCAAGAACAGTTTAAAACGAACCCTTTAAGATGGCATTTCCGCCCTTACAGAAAGAATACACCTACTGTTACCCACACCATGCGGTAACAGGCACCCCCTGGGGCAGAACTGTGGATTTGCTTTGTTGTGTTCATGATGGGGACACAAACGTGACAAAACTAAATCTACTATACTTAAAGTGTATGTGTCTCCTTGTGATAGAGCGGGTCTGATAACGACTTTAGAGCGCTACCTCACTGAAATAACAGGCCTTATGTACCCATGATAGTATTTCGCTCGATCACATTATACTGACAACGGGTAAACCAGGTGTTGCAATTCCCTGAAATGCTGAACGATAAGTAGGGCAAAACAGACACCATTTTAATGACTGTGGTATGTCCCGGTTTTAGTTCAGAACCCAAATTGTCTCCCCCGTTTGCAGGTTAACGTCTTTGCAGCCGCTAAAATCATATACAGACGGTTGTCTAGGGAGAAACATCTGAAAAGAGTAGAGAAGTGAGAAATGTACGTAGACCCAAAGTGTTCCAGTTTGGACAGTAGATACATTTCGGTTTCTTTAATGTCCCCTTAATAGAAAACAAAACTATTTCAACTCTGCAGGGGAATCAATAGTTTTACGTTAACAATCATTGTGATACAGCAGACGACTCTTTTCCCAAAACCTGCACAGGGTTAGTTTCTCCAAACGAAATACACAAAACCGTGTTTTATTTTAAAAGGACACAAATTAAATATGGAATTACTATGAAATTAAATTTGTTTATTTTAACTATATATGTTAAACTAATGAAACTGTATCTATGCGCACTGAAAGGTCAAATGTCAAAAATAGCGTCTGGTGTATTACTACTTTTTTGTTTCAGAGAAAAAAGTTCTTTGATGACAAAAATCCTCAACTCAACACGTTTTATTATTTATTTACTTTCCTTGCATTAATTAAAAACACTTATATCTTGAGATGGTCTTCATTTATATACACTGTATTTCTTAGAATTTTTCAACGACCATTTGATATAATTGCCCTGACGTAACGACGTCACACGCGACGTGCTAAGATTGATCGATCGCTGGTGTTAACAGACTGCTGGAAACGTCTCCATAAGGTATGATAAATGTTCCGACACACACCAAAGCGTCTAGCAACAACATTTCGTGCAACAACAGCACGAATCATTCCATCCGCTTGGGTGCGGACCTTTTTACTTGATCTAGGCGTAGTTTACTAAATACATTTTTCTGATTGTCTTGGAGGTAAAGATTAACACTACAGTAACAAAGTCGGTAAAATGTGTCATTCTTTCGAAAAACGCACGTGCACAAGGACAAATGAAAATGAAAATGAAAGCACGTGCACAAAACACATTAACCCGTCAAGGTTGTAAGGAATGTACACATAAAGTTTGTATAAAGTGTCGTGTTAAACAAATAATCATATATTTGTATATTATATTTTTTTGAACGCACAGTTTCTGTTTTCCCATTGGTGTATACTGGTGTATAGTTGACACGTATCAGTGACAGCTACAAGACAACTCCTAAAAGATACCAAATTCACGTTTCAGATTTAACATTCGTGACTAATATTATTTCAGATTTTTTTTTAGGTGATTGACATTGCATTAAAGTTTCTTTTTCGTTAGGAAATGAACATTTTATGGAGATATCTTTGATGGATTTGTAATAGGCGTCTGGCGGTACTCATTGTCGTAGCGCCAACCATGGTCTATGTTAAACGTTAATCAATATAGAACCGTGAACATTTTATAAGGCTTTATGATAACATGTATCCAAGATGTTGCCTTTAGAATTGCGGACACCTCTTTCAAAAACTTCAGCAGTTCCAAGGATCTCTAACACCAAGAAAAATGAATCAAACCGACTTGTTTGCTTGGGGATCATAGTAAGTATCATAATAATAATAATAATAATATACAACATTTATATAGCGCCCTATATAATTTGTAAAATTACTCTAAAGCGCTTTACAACATATGGGTAATGGTAATGGTTATAATTGTGAAAACAAAAAAACGAAGGCTTGCAATCACTTTTATACATTTAAACAAGCGTCTGACATTTTATCTTCAAATTGTTGAAGTTGGTCAGTACCATTTAGAAGTAGAAGTAGAAGTGCACATAATTGAACAAATAAAAGGGTGGTATTTGACGTCTTTGCAAAGATTCTAAAATGCAGACGTGAATAGGTGAATTTTGTTGTCCCTCTTGAACTTGGCCAAGTATTTGACTTTCTAATTGCAGATGGTAAGCTATTCCACAACGTAGCCGAAACCCTCCCAAAACAACTGTTTCCGTAGGTCACAGTACGATATTTTGGGACACACAACAAAGATTCTGACTCCGACCGCAGTGATCTATCATAGTCAGTAGATCATGACAAAGACAACAAAAGGTGTCGACAGGTCGTGTATGAGATACGGACGTGTCGACAGGTCGTGAATGAGATATGGACGTGTCGACAGGTCGTGAATGAGATATGGACGTTGTTATGTTACAATCAGTATATCATTACAATCACAGAAAAGATGTCGGCAGGTCGTGCACGAGATGCACGAGACATCACCATATATCCCAGATTATAATGATGGTGAAGTGTTATACACAGTGTAAACCGTCTGGTGGGCCTCACTGGGAAGACGAGACACAGACTAAAGCTCGCTCAATACGACAACAATTGTTATTAATGTCGAAATATATACTCGCCTGCAGGACAAGATAAATATAAACCATCTTGATGATGAGATGAAGTCTGACACTCTCGTGAAGTTAGTCGAATGTACATCTGTTTTGTAAATGAAAGGTCAACCTTCTCGCTCAAAGCTCGTGTTGACGTCGTTTCTTAGCTGATATAATTGATAGTAATTTTGACGTACAAATCTTACTGAATCGGTGGTGATCGATATGAATGCTGTTCGATAGCCCAATCGAACGTGAAAACACCCTCCCGACCGAATGGATTTCCTCCGACGATCCAACAAAGGTGAATGATTTAAGCGAATACAATCTGCCTTATTATTATTAGTTTTATTATAAATTAAATAAATATATATCATAATGCACACCTTATTTAGAACGACAGCGGTTATTGTTCTTGGCGAGAAATAGTTATGAAAGCGTTCGACTGGTTTAGGAATTAAGAATGGATAAGGTTGGCTTAAAATTCGCACATAACCCTCAAAATTTCTGTCAGAGTATAATGATCCGCGGACAAACCAAAATAGTTGTTAAACATCTTCATACCTATTGAAATATTTGTTTAAAACCCAAACAGCTTTTTGTTTCGAAAGCAGAGACATGATTGACCCTGACCGCGCCATGATCGTGAGAGTGATGTGACCTTGTAATGACAGTGACAGAGGCATGGTGTGTTATCAGCCTACAACATGATTGATTTTATCCAATCACCAACATTGTCATAGGTCACAGAAACAAAATTCGAGAACCAATCTAACGATCGTAAATATAATAGAAATACTTTGAGAGGCCAATAAAGGATCGATGTAGCATTTGTATATAATCACAGCTCCCTATAACTATATTGCCGCCCATCACGTTATTTATCAGAGCGGAAAGGACCTTCCTGCGTGCTGTCGAATATGACCTTTGTACCGAAATCTTGTCACTACATCATCTACGGAAATCCTCTAATGATTACACGTGCATTACATATTATTAGGACGTCGGTAAACGACCACTCTAGTCAGTGTTGATCCAATCTGGTATTCTTGTAACGTTAAATGGAGAGGTACAGCTGACCGTGTGAAAGCTCATTTCAAGACAACCGTGTATGGGTTCCCTAGCCGATGACCGTTTTCGCCTAGTTATACATTCAAATGACCATGCATCGGTACCCGTCCAGGAATATCCGCTGCACCGTATATACATCCGGGTGTTCGGGTGGCGCATTGGATAACACACTTGCTTTTTACTAAGGCGGCCGGGGTTCGATTCCCCAATCGCAATGAAAAGGGATTTGGTCATCTACCCGACCACGTGGGTTTTCCCCGAGCACTCCGGTTTCCCCCAACATGAAAACCGCGCTCTAGCATTCGGGCCAACACTAATGATTAATATATGTTTGAAAATCTTGTTACATAATTGTTGTAAAATAAATAAAGTTTATATATATTATGTCAATTTCATATATCTAGGACTCATCAGTAGTACCTCCATATCATTTCAATTCAAGTTTAGTGTATATAGAATATAAAAGGAGTAGACAAAGGGCATAGTCTATTAAACATACATTTCAGTTATTAACACAATATTTATACATATGATTTTTAATTTGTATGTTCAGTTATAAATAGAAGAGCAGTTAGCTGGGATATTTGTATATTTAAACAGGTATGCTCTTTATTGTTTAGACCAAAAATCACTGTCACTACACGCTAACCAATTACACCAGATCTGTATGACCAATATAGGAAATAAGGTGATTTGCAATAGAATAACAAGTTAAAAAAACCTTCAGATTTTTTGATATATTCCAGGACACAAGAGAGAAAAAAATGTTTTTTTTCAAGGCAAGGGTCATGTCTCTCATGAAAATATTAATATATAAGATGAAGTTGTAAGTCTCGTTAGTAAATGAATTAAGCAAGACGTGCATTTCATTGACATTAAGGGCAATAAATAAAGGGATGAGTAGCATCCTCAGAAATACTATCGCAGGCAAAATTAGGGTTATCAGCCAGACGATTCTTATATAAATCTCAATTCAGCTGACTGACATTATTCAGTATTTGACATACTGTTATATTCCATTTCATTGAGCAAGTTAGATGGTTGTTATATTTGGGTGCTATTTTTAACTTTAGTATTTTAACTATGTCATTGAAGGGAGTTGTGTAAATATAGTCTGACTTGTTCAATGAAGACATGCTAGGATAAAAATCTATTTTTGTATAGGTTGGTTTTTGCAAAGAGGAGTTATAGCGATTCTTTGAAGTCCGAGGCGAAAATTGATATCACGACTGGGGTGTGTTACACTGCGTTCGTATAGATGATCAGGACAGTCGTGCAGTATTCTTATTTAAACTTAACACTGATGCTTATCAAGTTTTAAAAGTTTTAAAGTATTACAATCAATTACTCCAAATATTATGACTGGTGCCTCTGATTCAAACCTGACATAATTTTGAAACATTCTAATTGAACTGATTCCAGATAGACATATGAACTTACAAACAGCATTAGGTATGTTCCAGAGTTTTTTACATTTTTTTTCTCTCACATATATAATTATTACCATGATCGACCAATGCATGTCGACGACTATTCCAAACCAAAGTTTTAAGCATTCATAATATCACCATGAGAGGATGACAAAATAGGGTGAGCTGTCTCAGATTTATTCTTGTTAAATATAATTAATAGTTTTGTTTTATTAGGATTAAATCTTATTCCCAATTTATCTGCCATCATTGACATTTTCCTGAGAACCTCGTTTAGGATAACAGTGGTACTAAGGTTAAAAGAATGGAAATCCTTGTCAAAAATAGTCCGACAAATAATACTCGGAACTACTAAAGGAAAGGAAGCTGCTTTGGTGCCTACACAACTGACCCTGTATCCCGGCTTCGGGTCACGTGTGGACGCCAAGAGGGACGAAGAGATCTACAACTGACCGGAAGTAACAGCTAATCACACTGTTGTCAAAAGTCTCATTATTGTGATGCTTGATTGATTTACGCTAAATTAGATTCCATGTTTTGTTGTATTTCAAGTTCAGATGAAGTCAGTTAGCGTTTCCATTATCCCACAGGACTTGTCAGTGTTGACCTGCGGTCAGGGAATACATTCCGCCACTCTCGAACTATTAAGTATGGAGCTGTCGAGATACATGCTGTAATTGGCATTCTCTCTCTGATTATAAACACCATAGTTGCGACCGATAGATACTCGTCTGTCATGATACCGCCAATAGGTCATGCTCGTGATGACTCTTTAAGGAGATTGATTACAGAAAGCTGATTGCTTTGGCGCCAATATCTAGTGTATTTATTTCCACGTTATTGTGCTGGAAATTGCCGGCGTCTTTTACTTAATCGTCATTGCAAGAAAAAAATGATTAGTAGTTAATCAAGTTTACCAAACTGATGACACGAAATAAAATATGATGAGAATTACATTTAAGACGCTTTGAAGAATTCAAGGGCGCCCGTCCTTAAATAGCTTCCGCTGTTAATAGGACGCTAAATCCTAAAAGCCCCGCCTACTAGTTTTCTTCAAATTTCAGATAATAAATATCGATACCTTACTTGCAAATCCATATTTTAATTACACCATCCCAACATACCAGCTCTACCAAACACGCGTACATTACATTCCCGACGGATTATAGCTTCCTGGGAGGGGAGGATTGCGTTTTTTGTCAAAACGAAGTTAGAACCTTCCAATATGAAATATACTAATGATGAAGTTGTGAGAGTGATTGAGTTCCTGCAGAAAAAGATTTTCCAGCAGACGGTAGACATTTCTATGGGAACAAGCTGTGCTCCTATTTTTGCTTTTGCTTTTGTTTCATGTCAAGTCATATTGCTTTGAATGAGTTTACCATGACAGGTAACAACATCTCAAGTTAATAGTCAGTGTGCCGGAGCCACCATGTTTAAATGTATTTTTAGAGGTAAATGGTAACTATATTTGTATGATTTGCTTAAATACTTCCTATTTTAATTGACCCAATGAGGTGAAGTGTAGAAAAAAAGGTTAGCTTGTTCAATATAGACATCATGCTTGGAAAAAAATATTTGTAAAGGTTAGCTACGCAAAATGAAATTTTGAATATGTTCCGATGTCTTAGGCGATGATTAATATAATTTATATGGCAAAATACGATCATGGAAATGGTTTGGACAATCCTGCTGCAATATCTGAAAAAGACCCTAAGAAACGTTGATGAGTATCACGTCTTTTTTGTAAAGTTTTGATACCAACTTCCTTATAAATTATGTTAGATTTGTACCTCTTCTCAAACTTTACATTACTCTTAGACATCTCATTGATAATAATAACAATTCGAGTTTGTTATATACCGCTTTATCACAACCTAGTTCGTAGGTCGTCTCAAAGCGGTTCACACATTATTATCCGTGGTTATAGAGCCTTTGCAACCAACCAATATCTTTATCAACTCCCTGGGGACCATACAGCCGGTGCTGCTATTTCGGCGCTTACAGCTAGCATTCTACAATTCTAGCACTGCCCATTTACAGCTGATTACACTGGAACAAGCGGAGTAAAGTATCTTGCTCAAAGATACAGTGCCCTGCCGTGACTCGAACCCGCAACCCTTCGGTCAAGAGCCCGGCGTCCTACCATTAGACTACCGTGCCCCCTACCTGACCTGATTCTAGTTGCCACTTTCACCCTGTTCGCAATTATTCCAGACTGATCTAGCACACTTAAGAGATTGTCTTATGAAAGACTTACATGACTTTATATCTAATTAGTGTTTAAGCATTCACACTATTTGTAGTTTTGTACAACTTTTTTTATACGTATGATATGGCCATGGTTCACGACTTTTCAAGAACAAATCCAGAGGTTTATGTGGTTTTTTTTAAAAACTATTAGAGAATGAGAAATAGAGATTTTCTACGAAGATCCTCATTAGGTATTGCTGGGGCCTGTCTACCATCGTTCACTAACAAACATACGAAAATATGTCATCAGCAAAGAGTTAGACATGGGAATGGAGAAACTATTTTATGTAAGTAAGGATCCCCGTACGACTGCCACAAACTATAAAGTAGTTTTTGGAAACTGTTTTTTTTTGCATTACTGTTATCTTGATCAATCATTTCTGAAACCCACAACCAATTAAGATAATCAATAGACGGAGGTTTAACTATATTGATATCATTAGTCAGGAGAAAGGAGTTATGAATAAAATTGGTATTATCGAACTTGGTCATGATCCGCATAATGTGAAACGTTTGTTGAACATTAAACATAATTTGATTGATGTCGCCAATAAGCATACAATCTTCAGTGGAGTTGTACTTACTCCGATATTAGACGACAGGGATTGGAGTCTATGGAAACAGCATATAAGTAATGTTATGGAATATAATTTCTTTATACTACCTCACACGTGCATATGTGATTCTCTATATTAACTTGCGTGCATATGAATAGTTGCGTTGAATACAAACTCTCTACATTAACTGGCGTGCAAATGAGCGGTTGTATAGAATGTGATTTTTTTAGTATTTGCTAACGTGTTGATCAGCAGTTATATGGAATGTGCTGTCCCTATTTCAACTCATGTGTTAATGAGCAGTTGTCTGATTTCGCGCAACTGAATTCATTGATAGAGCCGTATTGTGCTTGCTAGAGATCACGGTCTTACATGACTACCTAATGCTTGACGGATGGGTGTTTAAATAATTTACATTTCTTTCTTGTTTTATTGGTATCAGGCATAGCAGGAATAATCCATTAAGGTTGATGCAATTTGACTACTTTCAGTCAAAGATTTGTTATCGATCAATCTTTAAAGTTTCATTTTTAAACAGACTTGTCCGTCCAACAATTCAACAAAAGTCAGACCTGATGAACATATCCTTGTCAGCTCTTAGCCTGGGATTACTTTGCTAGCTTTTCCGATTTAATGCACTGCTCGACTCGAGAACAATAAAAAATATCCCCGACATGACATTTCCTTCCTAACTAACGATATTTCTTCGGCTGTAATGCAACAAATTAGCACGACATTCAGTTCCTCCCCGGCTCATAAGACTTTACCTTAAATTTGTCGGCTCTGGTTTAGAAATTTTATCCATCAAAGAAAAGGATATTTCATGGATTTTAAATCAACCAGACCGTCATGATATAATATTATTAACAACCCAATTTGTTTAAACGCGGCAGGATGTAAAAGTCATGTTTTGAGATTGTTCCGATAGTATTTTGTTACAATTCAGGTTTCGAATTTAAAAGGAAACCAATCTTTTTGAAATTCTACGTTTCCGTCAGCCGTAATTAGAATAGATGACATTTCAGCTTCGATATTAGTCGATTCTGAGTTGAAATACGCTACAATCATTTGTCACGTTTCCGTGTAAGCAGCACGAACAAGTGTGAAGATGAATACGTATATATCATTACTGTATTTAACGTCATACTTCTCCGTATATCTGATTTTGTTGCAATAGAGAATAGACACTGCTGTTTATAGCTATGGATGATGACCTAAATATTATGTTAGACACTGCTTGTAATAGCTATAGGAGATGACCTAATTATTAGATTATTCACTGCTGTTTATAGCTATGGGAGATGATCTAATTATTAGGTTAGACAATGCTGTTTATAGCTATAGGATATGACCTAATTATTAGGTTAGACAATGCTGTTTATAGCTATAGTTGATGACCTAATTATTAGGTTAGACTATGCTGTTTATAGCTAAAGGTGATGACCTAATTATTAGGCTAGACAATGCTGTTTATAGCAATAGGAGAGGACCTAATTATAAAGTTAGACAATGCTGTTTATAGCTATAGGAGATGACCTAAATATTATGTTAGACACTGCTGTTTATAGCTATAGGTGATGACCTAATTATAAAGTTAGACAATGCTGTTTATAGCTATAGGAGATGACCTAATTATTAGGTTAGATACTGCTGTTTATAGCTATAGGAGATGACCTAATTATTATGTTAGACACTGCTGTTTATAGCAATAGGAGATNATATAGGAGATGACCTAAACATATTAGGTTAGACACTGCTGTTTTTAACTATGTGTCATCACTACCACAGAACATAAAATAACTTTGTTAGACACTTTTTGCTACAGCATTGAGACTTCTCCTAAACACAACAATATCTGGACTTCTTTTCCTTGAACTGTTTTCGTGGGTATCTGTATACACTTTCTTTTGTTCGTATTCTGCCCTAGTTTTATCTGATTC
Source organism: Mizuhopecten yessoensis (assembly GCF_002113885.1). Taxonomy (NCBI): domain Eukaryota; kingdom Metazoa; phylum Mollusca; class Bivalvia; order Pectinida; family Pectinidae; genus Mizuhopecten; species Mizuhopecten yessoensis. The sequence goes on from NW_018408648.1 coordinate 434,023, forward strand.
GAGTTACTTTTAGTACTCACTGTTGACTCAAAATTAGTCCTATCATATGGTTGTTTGGAAGAAACCGTCAAAACATTTCTTGATACAATAGTGAATTGTGACTTTTACAAAATTTTATTTATATATATATAAATATGATGTTTCATTTGAAAAAAAAATCTTGTTTGTCATGTCTGAATATTTGGTGCTTAGCACCAAGCCATTTCATCATCGTACTTTTTATATTTAAATATATATATTTAGTTAATAATTTTATTATTGGTTTGTAATTCAATTTTTGTCTTTACGTTCAGTTGTTTGACTTTCCCGAGACTTTGTGTTTCTTATTTTATTACATATACTTTCAATCTCTTTCTCACCAAAAGTAATAAAACACATTCTTACTCTCTAAATGGACCTTTTTTAATTTCACTTTTGTGAAGTTCTTGTGGTGAGTTAGTTACTTTTGTTTTTTTGTTAGTCGATGTTTGTTTTATCATCATGTGATGTTTTTAGTGCTAATCATCTACGTTTGTTTTAACTTTAATAGTTATGTATGGTTACTTATACTATTAACGAGTAGTCTAAACTTGTTTAAGTTTGACAACTTTCAAGTAATTAAAGATACAGTCTGTGGTGCATTTTAGCTGACATTCCTCAATGGTTCCTTAACTATAATGTGCCAGTAAAGAAATGATATTGGGTTTTCTGATTTTCCAAGGAAACGAAGTGAGAGGGTGTCTTTGTTGCTAAATTTATCTATTGTTTTTTTTGTTTAGTATGATGTTCTTGTGTAATCCTTTGTTAATCATCATACATTTTTAGTTTTGTCCATTTTTTAGAACTTCTTTATAAATGTATTTTGCATCTATTTCATCTGATTCTATTTACGGTTTTTGTTCACGTTTTCGCTACCGGTTACCTGATGGCAGTGTATTCAGGTTAAAGAGGACTCACACAACTAAATCATCAAATCAGCAGGTGTTTCATACGATCGTAAACCCTACCTAAAATGTTTCGATTAAATATACCGAGTCTGAGTAATTTTAATGGATTGATTGTTGACATATTTTTCATTGAATGAAATCTACAAATATTTAACTTTGAAAAAAACCCTGCATAGTTTTAGTAGCTTTAAAATATGATGGTGGATTCATATGGAGTCAAAGGTTAAGGGGACTTCCGGTCCCGATTCACCCGTTTGGATTGTAAACTTCCGGTTGTCGAAAGCTAAAGCCTGAACTTCAAATATTGAAGCTAGTATTTCAAAAGCTTAGTAAAAGCATAAAGTAAATGAGTCCTAAAGACAAGTTAGATGGTTGGACATTAATATATGCTGTACTGTATTTGACCGTGAGACATCGTGTCACTTAGCAGTTGTTTTTTTCATTTTAAAGTTTATTCTATTCTTGGTTTGGTACTTCTTAATCAACAATGAATTCAAATTTATAAAATTGTCAGGGTTTAACATTACTACAGTTGTTTTAATCTAATAATTAGCAGCAAAACATCCGACAGGACTTAACCATAACACATGAAAGGAGGTTACAAAAACATCTGAAAGAATGTCACAGTAATATCCGATATGACATAATCTAACGCATAATTGGGACCAACAGCGGAAGTAATCAAAAGCTTAGTGCCAATCAAACCGTTTGGATTATTTTTATTTAATGTAAATAAATCAAGTGTGTGTTAGACACTGCCCTTATTTAATAACACTGTCGTGGTAGCTAGACCCGTTGACAGGACAAAATTGGATTGGATAACTCGTGGGCGAAATACACTCACAAGATTAGAAACTGTTTTCGCATGCCCTGTCACCACTAGCTTATATCCTAGTCTACCACCACAAACATTGACGAGTGTTCACTGATTCACACACCAATGCAGACGTATCCAGGTTAGAATCAGTCCATTATAAATATGTCACTACAATATATTTGTTTTCGTCAGAAAATCATATTGCACGATGGGTAATACGGTGTGTAATGATTTATCACAGAGAAATGTCACACGCAGGTTTGGGGTCCAGCTGTTTTGTTCTGACCGCTGCGTTTACATAACCCAAGAGACTAACCGCTGGAGGGCTAGATTGAGATGCTGACCGATAACAAGTAGACTGCAACAGTATCTTGTAATGATTTTTCTCTTATCTAGAAAAAAAGTAGTGTCACCAAGTAAGATTTGTTATATGCGGATTCTTATGCCTTGAGTGCATCAACGAACGATATTCGCTGGTGTTTCTGATTTATTGACCAAAAGAGACAAATGGGTCTTCAGTGTATTCTAGTGTATCATCTAGATTGTGTTAACTAATATAGAAATGGGCCAACAATGTACTTCCAGTCGATGTATAGATACGGTTGTCTACATTGTAATTCCTAATACACAAAATGAGTCTTCTAATGGTTCGATGTACTGATGTTTTTTAGCATCATTGTTGGTCATGCTGAAGTTTATTCTCTTTGTATCAATGTGTAAGCTGTGGTCTCTGTATTTTTCTGTCCGTGTCCTTAGCTGTTCTGAGCAACACTCCGCCGTTCTGGCGTAACGTGCGTTTCCTATTTATAGCAAATCGCTACGTGCCACACATGTATAGTTTACCATTATCACTCTATCTATCTTCCCTTACAACCTGTCGTCCTTAGCTATGTGTTGGTCAAAATAATATTAATTGAACGTATGCTTGTTACAACTGTAGGAGGGCTAGGGGTATTGATTTACAAGAGGGTGTCGCCACACATTCGCGTTCTAATTTTGAAGGTTTTCGAATTGGCGCCACCCAGTTGTATCGGCACCTACTACGCCGAGGTTCGGTGTGCCCATGGCATAGAGTGAAAAACCACAAAGAGCTGTAGATAAAATTTAACAATTTAATATATTAACAAGAAGATGATGATATTTACAATGAGATGATTCTAGCTTTCGTCATTAGTCTTGGTTCTAATAATAATATAATGTACAAACACAAATGGGTTGAGGTAACCCTTACCTGTACCAGATACTGACTAGTGTATAGAGTTATCAAAAAGGCCAAAGTGACTAATTATTACCAACGAATCTCAACGTAAAGGAGAGATAACAAGTAAAAAGTTGACTAATGAATAAGGTTTATGATAAATATGAAACTGGTGTGCCCTGGGTAAATCTACCCCCCTGTAAAGGTGTCCCACTACATATACATAAGTGAAGGTCACGTGTATGCGTGAAAACCACCCGTCCGACCCAACTATAAGTTAAAATACTAAGCCTCCATACTAATCACTACTTCCTAGTACTAATATTAATACCCGACCTTCTCTGCCCCATTCAAATTGTTCATTAGTATTAATATCTGATAGGATTGGGCCTATGTTGAAAGCGTTGCAAGCACCCTGATGAGTTGTTCATTTCTCTTCTTGTCAACACGTGTTTCTCTGATATAAATTGTGTGTGTGTGTATGCTAGCTGTTTTATGTTTGTGTTGCTGTAATATCTCATCCATGCTCAACTGGATTTCAGATATCATACCGGCGAAATTTCTTTGTAGCCGGATGACTGACCGATCCTTTCCTGTCCATAGTTTCCACATCAACAATGGTTAATTTGGTTTGTATTCTTATCTTTGAAAAGGTTGGTCTCCGGCTATATTTATCATATACAATCAAACCCTATCTCGATATCTCTTATAATTATGATACGGTGTTGTGACATAGTAATCAATCCTGGTCCACTACAAAACATAGATCTAGTTCATTTAAATGTGAGGTCTCTTAGAAACAAAATACCCCTGATTGAAGCAGAGCTGGAAAATTCTGATATTGTTTGGAATTACAGAATCTCATCTTAATCCTTTAATATCTAACACTGACATTCACATGCACTCTTTTACTACCTCTTCTCACAGAAAAGATAGAACTACAGGTCCAGGCGGTGGGATTATTGTTTATTATAAAAATACTGATGTTGCTGACCAAATTAATATTCTTAATATAAATATCCCCCCTGGACCTGATATAATTGTTACCAAAATTATTAAAAGATTGAGTATCTCTCTTAAATTACCCCACATGATCTTATTCAATAAAACACTAGAAACAGAAGTGGTTCCCAATAGCTGGAAACAAGAAAATATAAATGCAGTTTATCAAGGGAATGGATCATCTATTGATGTTTTAAACTACTGACCTATCTCAGTAACTTCATGCTTTAGTGAAATATCAGAAAAAAATGTGCTTAAATATCTTTATAACTACCTGTTGGAGAATTATATAATCACTAAGCACCAATCTGGATTTACACCTGGTGATTCAATAGTTAATCAACTCTTGTTTATGTATAATGAAATTGTTAGTTATATGGACCAGGTTAAGGAACTTCGATTTATTTTCTATGCTATTAGCAAAGCATTTGGCAGGGTTTGGCCATCCTCGATACCCAGGGGTTACGTTCACTTTCGCTCTCTACACCCCTGGAATATGTCATAGCAAAATTGAAGGCTCGGTGTGTGCCACCTTGTTGATGAGATAAGAAGACTAGTTCGATCCTTTGATGTGCATCAAAAGAATCTCGCGGTCACGTAGCGGTTAAAAATGACAGGCTTTGAAGTCGGGCGTCTCTCCTTTGTAATCTTCAAAGGACAGGTATCAGCCTAGCGATTGGTAAGGTTTTTTTTACCTGAGACCAATCAAACAGCTATCTTCGTGCTTTCAATTTTGCTATGACATATTCCAGGGGTGCTGAGAGTGAAAGTGAGCGGATCCCCTGGATATCGAGGTTGGGGTTTGGCATGAAGGTCTAATTCATAAACTTAGGACAAATGGTCTTGGTGGAAATTTGTTTCTCTGGTTTGAAAATTATTTAACAGACAGAATGCAAAGAGTTAGCACTGAAGGATATCACTCTCAGTTTAGGACTATAAATGCAGGGGTACCTCAGGGATCTATGCTGGGACCACTTCTGTTTCTTCTTTAAATAAATGATATAACTGAAAATGTTTCTTTTAATATTTAACTTTTTGCAAATGAAACTACTCTGTATGTAATCAAAGACAAAAATCCAGTTCAGACAGCCCAGGAACTCTCGAATGACATTGTAAACATTAGTGAGTGGGCATATTATATGGGATATAAATTTCAACCCAAATACAACTAAGTCAGTTGTATTTTCTAGAAAACATAACAACGTACAACCCCCCAATACCCTTTCAAAACAATCAAATCACTTATTCAAGAACACATAATAGTATAGTAAATCAAACATGTATATGTCTTATTTTAATCTGAATTGTTAATCGAATAATAAAGTATAAACTTTTTTGATGCATAAAGATAAATGAGATTACAGTTGAGCAGAATTGTTATATCTTGTTTATTTTCTGTTCAATATAATAAACATAACAATACATTGCCTTTCTGTCACATTATTTAAATTTGTACTTATTTACTCATAAACAGTATTAGTAGCAATGACCTATACACATACATGCACATGGACTTTTGGTCAAAGTCTACTCTTACTGTACATAATTTATGATATACTGACTGTGACTATGCTTTATTCAGTAAGAAAATAATTGTATGTGTGTTGGATGTATGATTGTGAGTTGTTTGTGTATTGTTATTGTGATATCATGTAAGTTCATCCCCGTTGAGTTTATCCTGTTGGAGTTATCTCCCCTGATCTTTTAATAAAATAATACTCTTTATACATATATATATATATACATATAATTTTTCATTTCAAAGTACCTTAAACTAATTTATCATTTTTGTTGTAACAACATTGTATATATAATCGATCAAATTTTGAGCCACTCATGGAAAGAATTTATATAGGCTTGCCTGTTATTCAATCCATTTGACTATCACATCTGTCGATAAAACTTGTTGAAATGAAAAACGCTGATATTTTGCTTTTGGCGCTAGTCGATTCCTCACATATTTACGAAAACATGATACATGAATTGTGAAAAATTAATGAGTTACAACGGCTCGTTCGAAATGTTTAGCAAGCTTTGTTAAAGTTCTTGACTCATACCATCTATTTTCGAATAGGTATAAATGAAACTACGATGTCTGCAGAATATAGGGATGACATAGTGATAGAGGTTCGAGAAAACACACAGCATCCGTATACGCAACAATATCTAAACTGAAATTAGAATTGGCTTGAGTTCAGAATGTAGCTAAGGGACATCTGTTCAATTTTATTGCATACAGGAAATTACACGCTTAAAAGAGACGTTCCATACTTATACCTAGTATAGCTAAGGCTCTACCGCTTCTGTCGAGGACAATATTACCTGAGCGCCATGCGAGGTCAGAGAGTGACACTGTCAGCAGACCGACAAAAGATAAACAATCATCTTAAGGAAAGTTTATTATTCAAAACACAACAAAGGTTCACGAAAACAAGTGTGGTGTTTATAGAATTATTGAGAGTTTTACAAAAACAAAATGCGCAATTATTAATTTTTGTTGATGGGTTTGGCCGTGATCTAAGGAAGCTGGAGGAATTCGTGCATTTTTGTATTGAGTAGATATGGTTGTCGAGGAAATACTTTATATGCTACAAACCGTAACATTTTCCACAGAAAATTTTCGCACACTATTAGGCATTGCATGCACAAGGTCAACTGCCAATTAGCATTATTTCACCAACCAACTAACATACAATATTGGTTGGAATAGATAACAAATTGCCACTAACACTGCAATTACCTCATAATTCTATAACAAACGATTGGGAGTATTATAAATTTCTGACATGTACCACTATAATTGAATATGATAAGATCATGATCATAACTTCGCTCCCGTTTTTTGGATATTCATGGGAAATTTGAAATTGCTAGAGCCATCAAATGATCAATGAATTACGGTCTCTCATGGCTGTGACTGATGATACCGGCTTTTCTTTAATGGGTATGATATGTATGGGGATAACAGGAGCAGGGACTGTTATTCTCAACATATACATTTATAGGATGTGTTGGTTGGGGAGTTATGTAAGGATCGACTGGTCATGACTTAGTGAAAGGGTAGGGTAAGTCAATCACCGAGATGGTGTCATTAGCTGAAAGGGAGCGGACAATTATGAACCTGTTCCTTATTGTATACAAAACCATATTATTTACATATACCGGAAGTGAACTTCAGCTAAAGGATACAATCCCGGAACCCACGTCCCACACAATATAAGGAATATTATCCGTGTTTGTGTTTATACAAAGCAAAGAGACTCTTGACAACAGAACAACAGCAAAAAAATATATTGATGAGCATTGCGTTGTGTTTGTACAAAGGCACACTTGCAGGCAGACACTGGGAGTGGTGTTCAGTTATCGGATGAGAATCCGGTAATCAGCGGCAGTACGAGGATATTATAAATAAAATAATTAGGAAATGCCTATGGACAGACACCGGAAGTGTACTTCAGCTTACAGTTGACATCGCGGAAACTACATTCCACAAAAGAATGGACAAAAAAGGGTGATCTAGTTTACATGATACTTCGACACGAATCTAGTAATCAGGGCCCATATCCATGAAACCGTTCTCACGCTCAAGCAACGATTTTGTCTTCAAGCCGAACTATTGTTCCCGATGAAAATGAATGAAAACAAAACATCTTATTTTTGTCAATGATTTGGAGAATATATGAAGACACTAAGCGCTGAATACTGCATTCAGTGTTGAACTCGACATTATGATTGTTTGACATGATTTAAGTGAGTTACAAAATAATTGTTTTGAGCACAGAATTTATTCTAGAACATGATAACGGTTTCATGGATACCGGCCCTGATCTCAACTCTAAATAGTTAATGCAGGACGCATGCGCGCACGACCAGAATACTGGGTTGAAGTGTATTTCCGGATACAGGCGTAAGTGTAGGTTCACCTCGTACACCAATGACCCCGCGGTGTTAAACTTGCATTAAATGTGCATTTATTAAATTGGCGGATTAAAAGGGCAAAGCCTCTTCAGTGTAGCCAAAAGTCAAAATATGGTATTACGTAAACAATAGGTACCAATTACAACGGCAATACTGACGATACATTTAACGCACTTGGGTAATCTGGCCGATGATGACATAAATTGAACACACTAGCGTGCCTCTGCTGTACGAGGACCTGTGTATTAACGGGAAATGTGAAGCATCATATACCGATTATATTCAACGAGCTAGTATTTGCATATGACGGGCTACGTTGTTCAATAAGCATTCGATAACATTTTTAACAACAGGATATTTTTGCATAACACAATAGTTTATGTGACAGAATCATTTCTATATTTGTATATACTGAGTGATTGTGAGGACCCCCTAGTGTATGATCATGATATGAGCGGTGTGGGCGATGCCACGTCGCCAGTGCGACATATTTATAGCATTGCTTGCACAAAACGCGCGTGTCATGAAGCACGGATTTGTATTTGATTTATGGTTTTATTTCCAAGAACGGCAAATTGAGTTTAGATTGATAATTTCTCTCAAAGGAACAATCAAACTATCCTTTCTCAAACAATAAATTAGTTATATTAAAAAGGATAAAAGAATACACAGCAAAATTTAGAAATGCATCAAAGGGATGCTACTAGTTGCCAACTACGACTATATTTAGGTTGATTAAGACCTGCTGTCACGACACCCAATTTTTACAAAGAGAGATTTTAATTTAGTTTAACCTGGTTCAACATCAACACAGGCATGCTTTGCCTCATTATCCAGATCGTTGTCCTTGACGACTAATTAATGTAAAGTGCGTTTTATATGATGTTTTCTCATGCCAATTTAAACTTCCGGTCGTCACATCTCCATTTTATATGACGTCTTTCTCATGCTAATTTAAACTTCGGGTCGTCACATCCCCATTTTAAAAGACGTTTTTCTCATGCTATTTTAAAATTCCGGTCGTCACATCCTCATTTTAAATGACGTCTTTCTCATGCTATTTTAAACTTCCGGTCGTCACATCCCCATTTTATGTGACGTTTTGCTCATGCTATTTTAAACTTCCGGTCGTCACATCCCCATTTTATATGACGTTTTGCTCATGCTGTACAACACTTTCTGTCATCAAATTCTCCAAAATTGCCCGGTTAGGAATTCCAGTTGCTGACTTCATGTTGAGTAACACTTCCTCAGTCTGCTTCTTGATTTATCCAGACTGAATGTATAGCCTTGAGTGCTTCAATCGTTCTTGTAAAATCGGGTGGCTTTTTATTCTGTTTTAGAAATCCAGAATTGAACTGCTGTATCCCACTGCGTTGTAAGAAGTGACATACAGGCGGAATAGTTTTTTTTCTTCCGTCGTGTTTTCGACTAAGAAGATAATGAAATGAACAACATAGATCTATAAACAGTTTTCCTAGCTTCCCTACTAACTCATTCACTCGTTCCCTATTTCTCATCTTATCATTCTTTCTGCCGTGTATTTATAGGCACGCGTCTTCAAATGACCTTTGCTGTTGCGGGGACGTTAAACCCCGATTTGAAAACACAAACACACCTGCACACATACATTACACATATACTGGCACTTCTATAAATGACGTTAGCTGTTTTCAGAACGTTAAGCGTAATACAACCAAACAAACGATGTCGCACATCAAACAGTTTGACCACTGTACTATAAATGATTGACATATTCGATACAAAAATGGCGCTGTATTGCCATGTGACAATTGAATAAAACTGTCCTTCCATGTAAAAAAATATGTCAAACTGTATTGCTATGTGACTGATGTCGTATACTGTACTGCCATTTGACTGATGTCGCACACCGTACTGCCATGTGACTGATGTCGCATACTGTATTGCCATGTGACTGATGTCGCATACTGTACTGCCATGTGACTGGTGTCGCAAACTGTACTGCCATGTGACTGATGTCGTATACCGTACAGCCATGTGACTGGTGTCGTACACCGTACTGCCATGTGACTGACGTCGTATACCGTACTGCCATGTGACTGATGTCGTATACCGTACTGCCATGTGACTGATGTCGCATACTGTACTGCCATGTGACTAATGTCGCATACTGTACTGCCATGTGACTGATGTCGCATACTGTACTGCTATGTGACTGATGTCGTATACTGTACTGCCAAGTGACTGATGTCGCATACTGTACTGCCATGTCACTGATGTCGCATCCTGTACTGCCATGTGACTGCTGTCGCATACTGTACTGCCATGTGAATGATGTCGTATACCGTACTGCCATGTGACTGATGGCGCATACCGTACTGCCATGTGACTGATGTCGCACACCGTACTGCCATGTGACTGATGTCGAATACTGTACTGCCATGTGACTGATGCCGCATACTGTACTGCCATGTGACTGATGCCGCATACTGTACTGCCATGTGACTGATGTCGCACACCGTACTGACATGTGACTGATGTCGCATACTGTATTGCCATGTGACTGATGTCGCATACTGGACTGCCATGTGACTGATGTCGCATACTGCACTGCCATGTGACTGATGTCGCATACTGGACTGCCATGTGACTGATGTCGCATACTGGACTGCCATGTGACTGATGTCGCATACTGGACTGCCATGTGACTGATGTCGCATACCGTACTACCATGTGACTGATGTCGCATACCGTACTACCATGTGACTGATGTCGCATACCGTACTGTAATGTGACTGATGTCGCATACCGTACTGCCCTGTGTCTGATGCCGCATACCGTACTGCCATGTGACTGATGACGTATACCGTACTGCCATGTGACTGATGTCGCATACTGTACTGCCATGTGACTGATGTCGCATACTGTACTGCCATATGACTGATGTCGCATACTGTACTGCCATGTCACTGATGTCGCATACCGTACTGCGATGTGACTGATGTCGCATACCGTACTGCCATGTGCCTGATGTCGTATACCGTACTGCCATGTGACTGATGTTGCATACCGTACTGCCATGTGACTGATGTCGCATAATGTACTGCCATGTGACTGATGTCGTATACCGTACTGACATGTGACTGATGCCGCATACCGTACGGGATATTTACGTACCGACCTGACCAACATATGTATATATCTGATGTCGCATACTGTACTGCCATGTGACTGATGTCGTATACTGTGCTGCCATGTGACTGATGTCGCATACCGTACTGCCATGCGACATCAGTCACATGGCAGTACGGTATGCAACATCAGTCACATGGCAGTACGGTATACGACATCAGTCACATGGAAGTACGGTATGCGACATCAGTCACATGGCAGTACAGGATGCGACATCAGTGACATGGCAGTACAGTATGCGACATCAGTCATATGGCAGTACAGTATGCGACATCAGTCACATGGCAGAACAGTATGCGACATCAGATATATACATATGTTGGTCAGGTCGGTACGTAAATATCCCGTACGGTATGCGGCATCAGTCACATGTCAGTACGGTATACGACATCAGTCACATGGCAGTACTGCCATGTGACTGATGTCGTATACCGTACTGCTATGTGACTGATGTCGCATACCGTACTGCCATGTGACTTATGTCGTATACCGTACTGCCATGTGACTGATGTTGCATACTGTACTGCCATGTGACTGATGTCGCATACTGTACTGCCAAGTGACTGATGTCGCATACTGTACTGCCATGTGAATGATGTCGCATACCGTACTGATATGTGACTGATGTCGTATACTGTACTGCCATGTGAATGATGTCGCATACCGTACTGCCATGTGACTGATGGCGCATACCGTACTGCCATGTGACTGATGTCGCACACCGTACTGCCATGTGACTGATGTCGCATACTGTACTGCCATGTGGCTGATGTCGCATACCGTACTGCCATGTGACTGATGCCGCATACCGTACGGGATATTTACGTACCGACCTGACCAACATATGTATATATCTGATGTCGCATACTGTACTGCCATGTGACTGATGTCGCATACTGTACTGCCAAGTGACTGATGTCGCATACTGTACTGCCATGTGAATGATGTCGCATACCGTACTGATATGTGACTGATGTCGTATACTGTACTGCCATGTGAATGATGTCGCATACCGTACTGATATGTGACTGATGTCGTATACTGTACTGCCATGTGAATGATGTCGCATACCGTACTGCCATGTGACTGATGCCGCATACTGTACTGCCATGTGACTGATGTCGCATACCGTACTTCCATGTGACTGATGTCGTATACCGTACTGCCATGGGACTGATGCCGCATACCGTACGGGATATTTACGTACCGACCTGACCAACATATGTATATATCTGATGTCGCATACTGTACTGCCATGTGACTGATGTGGCATACTGTACTGCCATGTGACTGATGTCGCATACTGTACTGCCAAGTGACTGATGTCGCATACTGTACTGCCATGTGACTGATGTCGCACACCGTACTGCCATGTGACTGATGTCGCATAATGTACTGCCATGTGACTGATGTCGTATACCGTACTTCCATGTGACTGATGTCGCATACCGTACTGTCATGTGACTGATGTCGCATACCGTACTGCCATGTGCCTGATGTCGTATACCGTACTGCCATGTGACTGATGTCGTATACCGTACTGCCATGTGACTGATGCCGCATACCGTACGGGATATTTACGTACCGACCTGACCAACATATGTATATATCCCAGTGATAAGTATGAACCAATCAACAAGGTTTTCTTGAATGAAACAAAAACGACTAATACTGGAAATAGCAATTACACAATTTAAATGGAATACATACAAAATCTGCAGACAGATTATTTCTCCGGCCAATTCGAGCCATGAAGGCATATACATGTTTATAGAACGACTTGATTTGTAATAAATGGAGGCAGTGTGTCCGTAATACCTCGCGCTTCACAAAATACCCAATTTACACGTGATTACCTCGCACTGTCGGGAGACCTAGACTGCAGGCCGATGTAAGACATTGCCTGATGCGACAGATATAGTCCCGACTGAAACAGTAAGATAATATGGAACTGTCTGTTTGTGTTGTCACGTAACGGTTTTCATTATTCCAATTGCAAGGTTTATAACGGGCAAATTGACGGTTTGCATGTTTCTTCGCTTTATCAGCACTGACAGTAATAGAAATCAAGACGGTAGTAATGTTGGTTGATTTATTTGGTAAATCGGCCTACCAACAGCTTAGGTCATTTAAGGACGTGTCTCCGTGCTTCGTGTGTACTGGAGCCGTTATGTTGGTGAAATGTCTACTTGTGATAGCGCGGATATGATCCTTATTTTCGAGTGCTATCTCGATGCATACCGTGCCGAAGGCACCGAGCACAGTATTCCATCTGGACACTTTATACTGACAACGGGTAAAACAGTCCTTACCGCTACCCATCTAAAGCTTCACGTCAAACAGAATATGGAAATTATCAATTTGAGTGTCGGTTAGGGCAGTGGATTGATTACTCGCCTTTCACAAAGACGGCCGAGATTTAATCGGACGGAACTTTTATGGGGTAACCTGTTCGACAAAGTTGTAATGTTTTGTTGTAAGTAAACGAGATACCTTCTTCATCGCATAGGAAATCGCTTAACACTAAGGTCCCAAGTTGCCTTCGGCATGGTATTTCAGTAAGGTAGCACTCTGCGTTTGACATAGGCTCCGGCTTCACTAGGAGTTAAACACATTTATACACTACTTCCAACACACTTTCAGTCGTGTAAGTATTCGTTACAAGTATGGAGGCACGTAAAGTTACCGCAGCTGTTAATATGACTTAAATTTAATAAAACCAAACCCAAGCGATGCGTTGCCAATTGAGCATTAAGAAAAGTAGTTATTGAAAGAAGTGAAATTACAAATGGACAAATGTTGATGTAAGTTATATCAGTAGGCGAACGTATTACATAACACATCAAGATATTATAAACTCTTAATCTGGTGACTCTGCAGGAAATATCTTCATTTAATGTAGTACACATACTAATATTTACGTTTCATTAGGTAGCAGTGTACGGTGGCCATGGATGATATTTTTGTACAATGAATAACCCATGTAATATTACATGTATCAAAGTTTTAAAAAAAATGCAGCACTAAAATTGGCATATACATGATCAAGTAGACTATGTGGGCTTCACATCAAAAAAATTCGAATTTGGTTTGAGACTACATTTTTGGCAATTTCCAAATCTTTGTCAACACAACAAAAGCTAGCTTTTCATGTAGTCTATTTTTGTACTCAGCACATGTGTAAATATTGTGAAAAATCCAGTTGAACGACCAATGCTAAAACGTGAGTATTTCTGTTACCTAGTAGGTGATATTCAATATTAGACAGGTTTTAAGAAAGAAAAAAATACTTGCGTGGGTCAAATTTTGGGTTAAAAATCATGTTTTTTTTTGCGTTTTTTACGTTTTTTGATGTGGTAACCATGTTTTTCGCAAGTGCTAAATCTGGGGAAATCACTTTTTGAAAATAAACATTCTTTAAAAAAAATGTGTTCATAATGTAGTTCATATATTTATATATATATATGTAGGTGTTGGGTAGGATAAATCCGCTATCCATGTTTATCTGAGACATGCCCTATATTTTTAGGATCAAGCTATTTCTACTGTACTCTGTTACCTTAACAGTTCTGCAACTCTCTGTCCAGTACAACAGTTTGTTCAGAATGTATTTTGATTCGAATAAGGCAACAGAAAACGATCAAAAGGATGGAAATGCATATTTTATTTTCTTTTTTCTGATTGTATGTATGACAGTTCAGTACAAGTATATCTCCAAAGAAACGCTAGCTCGCATTGGAATATGTTGAAACGATACACGAAACTGTTGCATACCATCATTAGTATTTACAGAATGCTTTTTAATACATTATTACACTATACAGACAGTATTTTATCGTCTTATCCCTGCAGGTTCGTGGAGGATAGACAGTCTGTATTCCACTGCACGGTATCGTTAGAGGTGACTAATGACCTCCTCCCCGGCAAAATCGGTTTTATTCTATGTCTTCTGTTTCAGGGAAAACACCAAATGACATGCTGCTTCCCCTCATTGCAACATTTGTTTTCTTTACTTTTCTGACTTCCCTACTGAGTCTGACTGAAACCCCATTGTAACGTAGGACGAACAGCGTAATTAATAGTACCACGAACCAACAAATAACAAACATCAATATTCACAATTAATGAAATATAATGTACAATTACCACAATAATGACAATATACAATAATGACGATATCTACAAAGCTCACTATCTAAGAGTCATTACACCAGGTAACTACAGTCACTGTCACCACTCCACGAAGGACTCCGTAGTACAGCAAATGTCCACACAGGTTTCAAAATAAATATGAAAGACGCTATGGAATGTCCACACAGGTTTCCAAATTATGGAATGCCATGGATCCACACAGGATTCAATGCATAAACGCAAAGTATCAACACAGGACTACGGGAAATGTCCACAAAGGATTCCGCATAATGTCCACACAGGACTCGTTCCCACCAAGGAGATATGTACTCCTATTGTTCACACAGGACGTTCATATGGTGTAAATGGAATAGAATTCAAGCATAGCCGCTTTCCACCCGATTCCAAATTGCTCCAACCACGAAGAACAACTGGTCCTATGGCTGACCAAATCTAGTGTTTCTTACAAGGTCTGTGGACTGCTCTTCTATCCCGACATGGTTTGCTGCCAAATAAAGGTGACAAATAAAAACCAATAACCAAGTACAGTTCTAATCATTATAACTATCATGTATAAGCTGCTTTAAACATCGATAATTACCAGAAAATATCAAAATCTAAAGTTACAAGAAGTGTAACAAAATCTATAGTTATGGTCCGCATGAGCTTCCATACTTTTTTTCCACTTTTATATGCACACATAAAATCATCTATATTTACCTAATTTGAATATACGATACATACAATATAAATAAATATTAGGATAGTTTCAAATATAGTTATAGCAAGCATAACTTATTTATGCAGAGCAAATCAGGCAATTAGCAAATCGTTCTCCAAGAAAATATCACTTGACTAATATTGCTGATATACAAAACCTAAATTAAGGCTATATAGTTCTTAAACCCAATATAAGATAGTGTTACACCATGTGATAATGCTTTGGAAAATGATTGGTTAACTACTCGTTTTTTTTTGGATAAATAAGTGTCGATGTCACATCTGAGCATTAAGTTACCATTATCCCGGCAAAATTATCTCGGAAAATGCATGGTAGACTTTAAACGTGTTTGCGACATATCCATAGATTATGTCGACATCTTTCAAACATAATGTCGACATAAGTAACTCGCAAGTCGAAAGTCGATGGCAGAAATATGCCACCATATGTAAACATCGAAGGCCAACCTGTTCCGCTTGTGATAAGAACAACAGTCACTTTGCATGGCGCCATGCAGTGATCTAAAACAGGTTCGTGATATATATCATATATGATCACTCCGTCATCAAGACATCGTGCCAGAAAACAAGATAACCAAATCGTTTTATTAGTCGATGTAATGTTAAACAGTATACAATCCTTTAACAGGCTTTTAACCGTTTCTAAAGCAACACTACAGACCATAGTAAAACACGTTATCTTAAAAATTGATTGCGTATGAAACAGCAGAGAGGAACACTTGCACATCAGGCACTTACAACGCGCTAGGTAAGGCTTCTAGCTAAAAATACATCTCAATCCAAAGATAATTGATAATTAGACTAAAAGCATTTCACACATGTTGTAAATGAGGTCTTTCATTTTAGGATATCTTATTGTAGTCTTGAAAATACTCCTATGCAACCTCTCACCTCATAGTATCTAACAGTGCATGGACATACATTTTCAGGATATTAAACTGTGATATTTTAAATATGAATGGTGTTATTATATTATATGTGGTAACATGGAAGAGTATTAAAACAAATTATATCAATGACTCTTCTATAATTTAATGATTGTCAGTTCGGAGTTAGGTAACTACACATGCTAATTACTAACACATATTACATATCATGTACTCCTAAAAATGTATATTATTCGTGAACAGTTACATGATTCCGGAGAATCCGTGTGAGAAATATCAGGTAACATTAATCAAACCTGTAAAATAAAACATATCGATAGTTTAGAGCGAGCGCAGCGAGCTCTTTTTGTATCGTATGCGTGGTATATATATAGTTCAAGTAAAAATCTATATATAGTAACACAAAACGAAACTACAATACTATGCGATCTTTTTTCTTTACATCGTGCAGAACGGACTTTAAAATTTGCGACGCTCTGATTGGTTATAAATAGATCAGAAGTTAAAAAAATCACCGTTTTAAACATCTCTGTGGGAATAGAAAATATGTTTCACATCGTAACATATTTGCGTAAACTTTGCAAACGTATTTGTTATGGTTTGAAATGATTCTTCATTAAAACGGGTTTAAAAATTAAAGTTTTCGATGTTTTTGACGAATCAGGTTAAGCAATAAAAATATTTGTGGTCTGAAAGTCGCGGGCTTCAAAATTTGCTACATTTTGATTGGTTGAAAAGACCGGAACAGATCAACTTCGCCGGGAATAAGAACACGGGAGGGTAAAGGCCTACTGACCGACAAGAGTAGCTATTGAGCGAATTTTACCAGTATTGACCTCTCACAGACAGGTATTTTGTTTGACTCTTAAGGTCTACTGATTTCAATATGTGCCTGTCACTCTATCATCAAGAAAACAGTCGTCAGCTTCACGAAAGCTAGGCCTGTGCAAGTCTAGTCTCAACGACAATGCTGATGTGCCGCCTGGGGTATGTCACTATGTACGTGCATAAATGTGTACTTTTATGTGGGTTAAAGGTGATTGAAATAATTTATGCTTTGCCTACTTTGTCGGTTCGTGTCAGTGTCACAATATGCTGTTTAATGCTGTAGATCGCGAGGTTTCCATACATCAGGAAATCTGGGACAAGTTACTTTGACAAAGGACTAGTAAATAATCTATTTAACTAGTCCTGTGTACTACCAAGCAAAAAAAAGTAAGTGTCTAACCCTGGGAAAATGATTTGTNTTGTTTATGCCCCCCCTAGGTAAAAATAACACTCGAGTGTACATCAATCATCTTTTGAGTTCTTTCTGATGAAACCATTATGTCTAATACTCAATCAGAATAAGTTTATTGAGCANATGTTGAAATAATTTATGCTTCGCCTACTTTGTCGGTTCGTGTCGGTGTCACAATATGTATCACAATATACGTGATTATGCCCCCTAGGTAAAAATAACACTCGAGTGTACATCAATCATCTTTTGAGTTCTTTCTGATGAAACCATTAGGTCTTATACTCAATCAGAATAAGTTTATTGAGCAAGTTTATTGGCTGAAAATGGTCAATTTTAGCAAGGCAAGCCTAAATATCAACTGTGTCACATTGTATGTACAGTAATTAATAGCTTCTAGCCAGGCTATAACTTCATTAATTAAACATCCATGCTAGAAGATTTCCTACACTGTAAATATTTTGAGAAATCTTGTCTAAGAAATTTAGGAAAT